>NC_053024.1:439739964-439952821 GCF_003073215.2 Triticum urartu | reverse complement strand
ATGAGTTCTGAAGAGAGAATTTTATTGCTTTTTCTTGTCGGTTTTACTTGACAATTCAAAATCAATAAAGCGGAAGGAAGTTAGCAAGGCAGCGGATAAATGTGCTCCTTCCGAACGGAGGGCCTCTACAATTTCTACTCCTCCACAACCCAAGATGATTTCCAAGACAACACATGCATAGACACTCAACAAAGCTGTGTTTATGATGAGCACGTCTCCCCTAGTGCAGCATCACCGGTGCTCCCTCTAACTTGGCACTGTTATATGTGGTTGCATGTTATGTGTGATGTCTAGCTTGTATTGCTTCTAATTTTGTTGAATTCCATCTGCTTACTTTACACATTATACTCGAATAAGACATGCGTTCCTGTTTCTAGAACATACAATATCTGTCTATCACACCATGTTCTTACATCAAATTACTACTGGTGTGTAACCTGCAACAATCACTTATCATAAGACACGTTTGACTTCAGAGTGTGATATAGGTTACATCTCACATTATTTTCTAGCTTGTACTACTAATTTGTTGAAATGGCACTTATGACGAGACAATTTTAACTTGGTAGAGTGATATTCGTTGCATCTTTCATATGGTGTCTAGCTTTCATTGCTTCTAATTTGTTGAAATGCCTTCTCCTTAGTTTACACATCATAAGCTGTGAATATGCAATGCTGTGAATATGCAATGGCACTAATGATGAGAGACCTCTAACATGGTAGTGTGATGTTGTTTGCATCTTGCATATGATTTATTTCTTGTACTGCTTCACATTTGTTTAAACGCCATTTATGATGAGACACTGTTAACTTGGCAGGGCGATATTTGTAGCATCTTTCATATGGTGTCTACCTTCCATTGCATTGCTTCTAATTTGGTGAAATGTCTTCTTCTTAGTTTACACATCATAGTACTGGTTATCTCTTCTGTCCTGTTTTTCATACATATTACATCCTCCTATCATGTGGTTGTCTAACATCAAAGTTCAGTTCATCTGCATCACGCATCAATTTGTTCTAAAGAACTAAATTGTTATTCGTTTTTCTTGTCGGCTTGACTTAACATGGCACAGAGAAAGAGGAAGAAACACAGAATGGCAGGGAATGAGAAGTAGATGAATCCTGCAGATTCTGCTGGTACTGATGATGCAATAGAAGGTCAAAGTCCAGCGGAAAATTCTACAAACACAGCATCACATGCTACATGAGTTGCAAAAAAAGCCAAACAGAAACAAATAGCTGCCACCAAACAAGCAGAGACAACCCTAGTTCTTGCAACACCTACCACAGTACTACCAGCTGCATGACTTACTCGTGCGTCAACTGAGCTAGCAGCACGTTCCCAAGCTCCCTTGCCACCTGACACTACTTCCCAAACACTCTTGACACAAGACGAGTTGGCAATATCAGATGAACCTTGTGAGCTTCAACAATAAGAAGGTAGTTGCTGGAGTCAAGTTACAGTTGCATGCTTCTTTATATGTAGTCTCACAGTTTTATGTACACTAACACTTCCTATGTTCGTTGTTGGACTAGCACCTAGGCGCAATAGGAAACAAACATCAGGGATAATGCTCGATAGGTTAACTAAATCTAGAGGAGGAAGAATGGAGATCCGTTTTGAGGCAGGTTTAAAAAGGCCACGTGATTCTACAGAGTCAACCAAGTTAGTATCAGAGGCAGCGGTTGCCGTTAGGTGTCATGTACATATCCTCCCAACATGGATTCAGTACAGGAATGACAAAGACGAAACCCAGTTCAACACCTTCCTCGACCATTTATCTGTAAGTATGGTTATGTATGGAAACTAGTAATATCGTCTTGCTCTATCCCATACTTTCTAGGTTGCTGATAATGAGACTCCCATAATTTTCAACAGATGAGGTTCAAGTTGGATAGCCAAGATGATGCAACCAGACAAGCTTGCACCCATGTTTTCAAGTCTGCTGTGTGATAGTATCGGTATAACTTGAGGAAAACTCACTTTGAAGGCAAGGCTAACAGTGAACTTTCCCAAACATCTCCAGTGGAAAATATATCGGATGAAGACTGGAGGGGCCTTGTTAAGCACTGGTCTGATCCGAAGTATCAGGTACATTATATATATGTGGTCAGATCACATGTTGAAGTCCTATTTACACATGTGCCACACAAATCTATCTTCTTGTAGGTGAACTGTTCAAAGAACAAGGCCAACCGTACGAAAGTGAAATTCCAATAGACGACAGGATCTCGTAGCTATATTGCCCACTGCGAGGCTCTTGTAATTAGCTGTTGTTTCACTCTTTTCGCTGTACCATATTATCAGATCTATATTGACTTGTTCGAAATGGAGAGGAAAGCCCGCAAGGACCAAAAAGTACATGAACCAAATGCTGTGGAAATCTTCAAGGACTGTCACACCAGCAAGAAGAAGGGCATGACTAGACCAGTCAAAGCCGCTGTTGTGAGTCCTTAATCCTCATGCCTTTTAACTACTACTTACTCTGACTTGTGCCTTGAACTGCATGGTTTGCAGCCAATGTCTATTACTCTTTTCAATTTTATACACAATTATCTTAGCGTATCATTGCACCTTACAAGGTTTAAAAGAGAGGAGTGATGTTCCTTTGATCTTGACCCGTAATATAGTTCCGTGCTGGACTTGCCCACACAACGTTACAATTGCCTGTTTGTCTGTTCTCAGTTGTTTTGTGATATGAATGATGTCATACTATGCTTACCGTATTATAAACTTCGTCACTTTATCCTTAGCCCTCAATACAATGTGAAGAAATAGACAATACATTAGCGATGGTACATGGTCATATGTTTGGAACCTGGTTTTATTATGTACTTTGCAATAAAATACAACTAGTATTTTACATGGGTTCAACAGAATAAGTTTTGTATATAGACCAAAGCTATTTTGTTTGGTTTTGCTGCCTCCTTAATATCTTCTGTTCTGGTACTACTAATGTAAAACCTCAACTTTTCAGCGAGCTATGGAAAAAATGGTGGAACCGCCACCTTCTGAAGGTGGCGAGGCAACTATAACCGCAATGTCAGCTCTTGCTGTAGTGGGTCAGTACCTGTCCACTAACAGTGCCAAAAGCACGTTCCTGCGTAATACTGGGTTGGTTGTTAAGGCAATATCGTCCAAACTGCCTCATGATCAAGATATGCAAGCTCAAAGCAATGTTGTATCTGCGCTCCAGACACAAGTCCATTCCCTAACAGAGACCCTTTGTGAAACAAGGAGAAACATTGCTCAATGTCGTCAAGATATGCATGGTTTTGAAACCAGACTATCAGACATTTGCTATGTTGTTCAGGAGCCTAGGGGAAATGAAGGCGAGGGTTATGGTGCTCCATTGGACAATACAGCATGAAAACGTAATAGTCAGGTCAAATGAACTGAGCTTCTGAACTTCTGGTGGTGCATTTATCTGCTAGACTGTTAAGTTTTATGCCAACCTTCCTTTTGTATATAGTTGTAATTTGTTTTGGTGCGATAAAAAATTTATTCTTAACGTGCAGCCACCGGCTGAAGAAAATAGCAAGCCATTTTTGTATAGTGTAGGGTGTTCCCTATATTTGCACTGGTGGCGATCTTTGATGCCGAGTGGATGTAATCTATGCAATCGCCTTAATAGCCTAGCGTTAGTTTCGGCCTTATTTATTTCCTAGTCTTCTTTTTCCCTGGTTTGCTAGTGGCCGCAACTACCATGGGCCATATATGGGCCGTAGGATCCATGGGTCTCCTACGGGCCGTCGATAAATGGGCCTGTAATCGGTGTGCCTCGGGCCATCGGATAAATGGGTCTACATGGGCCCTAATCGGGCGTAATTGGTATCGGCCCAGCACGGTAACAGGCCGTTAACAGACTGTAGGACAACAAAGGCTTAATTCTGTCATAGGCATAACGGGCCGTTAATGGGCCAGAATATAGGACGAGCTGGAAACGGCGCAACGGGTTAACAGGCCAGAAACGAGTCGACTCTTGCCATGAGCCGAATTTCCCATTAGGGTAACAGGCCAGTAATGGGCTAACTCTTGCCATGGGCCGAATTTAGCCCATTAGGGGAATAGGCCAGTAACGGGCCGACTCTTGCCATGGGCCGAATTTGGCCCATTAGGGGAATAGCCAGTAACGGGTCGGAAGTAATCGAGGGCCGAAAAGAAGCCCAAGAACGTATGGGCCGTCAATAGGCCGAAAGCTAACACGGGCTGGAAACGGCCCATGTAAATCACGGGCCGTTAACGCGTATAAAGGAAATTACTGTTCATTATGGGCTAGAGTCACCATGGGCCTGTAAAGGACCGAAAGATACGAAGGCCTCATATGGGACGAAAGACGTCGTGGGCCATACATGGGCCGAAAGTGAAATGGGCTGGTGTTATATTCGACGGCCCACATGACATTGTTGGGCTGATTTCCTTTAGGGCCTAACGGGCCGTGAGTTAACGGGCCGTAAAACGGGCTATTTGCGAAGAGACCATTAACAGGCTTTTCATGGGCCAGCCCGTTAACTTTTGACCAAGTCAAACGGGCCGACTTTGTAAGCTAAATGGGCCAGTGGTGGGCCGTGGCACGTTTCGACATATCATAGGCGCCAATCTGACCCACTGACGAGCTGACACGTGTTTCGTCCGGCCAATAAGAATTTTACACGTGGAAATTTCCCATTGGTCGGGGCTGTTAACGGGTTATCGGATCCAAAACCCGACCCGATGGCTTAACGGCGTTCCGTTACGGTGGATGCCATGTGTCGGTCACCCTTGACGAAAGCACTTCTGTGACGCACGATTTATCATCATGGAAGTGGACACTTCCGTGATGATAATTTTGGTAATGTCATGGAACACTTCTACGACAGCACAGGTATGACTATGTTGATTCTGTCATAAAATCGTCATGGCTGTACATGCATGATAAAAAACGAGACCTATTGTGACAAACACATATCATCACGGAAGTGTATTTTTTTGTAGTGAAAGTGATCAGTAGCACAGTAATATGATAGTTTTGATAGTAGTGGTAATAGTAGAAGTAACAGTAACAGTGATAGCAATGGTTTTGTAGCAGTTGTAACAGTAGCAATATCAATAGTAACTTAGCAAGGACAATATGTGAAAAACTCGTAGGCATTGGATCGGTGGATTCATTGGATGATATTCATCATATAACAGTCATAACCTAGGGCGATACAAAACTAGCTCCAGTTCATAAATATAATGTAGGCATGTATTCTGTAAATAGTCATACGTACTTATGGAAAGAACTTGCATGACATCTTTTGTCCTACCCTCTCGTGGCAGCGGGGTCCATAAGGAAACTAAGGGATATTAAGGTTTTAATAGAGATCTGGAACAAATCATTAACACATGGTGAATACACGAACAACTCAAACTACGGTCATTGATACATCCATTTTGCATCATGCTTTTATATCGATATTTATTGCATTATGGGCTGTTATTACACATTATGTCACAATACTTATGCCTATTCTCTCTTATTTTACAAGGTTTACATATAGAGGGAGAATGCCGGCACCTGGGATTCTGGGCTTGAAAAGGAGCAAATATTAGAGACCTATTCTGCACAGCTCCAAAAGTCCTGAAACTTCACGGAAGACGTTTTCAGAATATATAAAAAATACTGAGCGCAAGAAGTTCACCAGGGGGGCCACACCCCGCCCACGAGGGTGGGGGCGCGCCCTACCCCCTGGCACGCCCCCTACCTTGTGGGCCCCTGGTGGCCCTCCGATGGCCATCTTCTGCTATATGGAGTCTTTCGATGAGAAAAAAATCATAAGCCATCTCCTCGGACGAAACTCCGCCGCCACGAGGCGGAACCTTGCGGATCCAATCTAGGGCTCCGGCAGAGCTATCCTGCCGAGGAAACTTCCCTCTGGGAGGGGGAAATCATCGCCATTGTCATCACCAACGCTCCTCTCATCGGGAGAGGGCAATCTCCATCAACATCTTCACCAGCACCGTCTCCTCTCAAAACCCTAGTTCATCTCTTGTATCCAATTCTTGTCTCCAAGTCCGGGATTGGTACTAGTAGGTTGCTAGTAGTGTTAATTACTCCTTGTAGTTGATGCTAGTTGGTTTATTTGGTGTAAGATCATATGTTCAGATCCTATATGCATATTAATACCCCTCTGATTATGAACATGAATATGCTTTGTGAGTAGTTACGTTTGTTGTTGAGGACATGGGAGAAGTGTTGCTATTAGTAGTCATGTGAATTTGGTATTCGTTCGATATTTTGATGAGATGTGTGTTGTCTCTCCTCTAGTGGTGTTATGTGAACATCAACTACATAACACTTCACCATTATTTGGGCCTAGAGGAAGGCATTGGGAAGTAATAAGTAGATGATGGGTTGCTAGAGTGACAGAAGCTTAAACCCTAGTTTATGTGTTGCTTCGTAAGGGGCTGATTTGGATCCATATGTTTCATGCTATGGTTAAGTTTACCTTAATACTTTTGTTGTAGTTGTGGATGCTTGCAATAGAGGTTAATCATAACTGGGATGCTTGTCCAAGTAAGGACAGTACCCAAGCACCGGGCCACCCACATACCAAATTATCAAAGTACCGAACGCGAATCATATGAACGTGATGAAAACTAGCTTGACGATATTCCCATGTGTCCTCGGGAGCACTTTTCTCTATATAAGAGTTTGTCCAGGCTTGTCCTTTGCTACAAAAAGGATTGGGCCATCTTTCTGCACTTTATTTACTTTTGTTACTTGTTGCTCGTTACAAATTATCCTATCACAAAACTATCTGTTACCACTTATTTCAGTACTTGCAGAGAATACCTTGCTAGAAACCGCTTATCATTTCCTTCTGCTCCTCATTGGGTTCGACACTCTTACTTATCGAAAGGACTACGATAGATCCCCTATACTTGTGGGTCATCAAGACTCTTTTCTGGCGCCGTTGCCGGGGACTCTTAAATATGCTTATCTTGATGAAAAAGATATATCATGTTATTATTAGTGCTAACCTTTCAGAGCATGAGGAAGAGAGATTATTGAAAACTCTGAAGAAGCACCGTGCTGCTATTGGTTATACTCTTGATGATCTTAAGGGCATTAGTCCCACTCTATGTCAACATAAAATAAATTTGGAAGAAGATGCTAAACCAGTTCGTGATCATCAACGATGGCTGAATCCTAAAATGAAAGAAGTGGTAAGAAAGGAAATACTAAAGCTCCTTGAGGCAGGTATAATCTATCCCGTTGCTGATAGTCAGTGGGTAAGTCCTGTCCATTGTGTCCCTAAGAAGGGAGGTATTACTATCGTTCCGAAGATGAATTGATTCCTCAAAGAATTATTATAGGTTATAGGATGGTAATTGATTTCCGCAAATTAAATAAGGCCACTAAAAAGGATCATTGCCCCTTACCTTTTATCGATCAAATGCTAGAAAGATTATCCAAACATACACATTTTTGATTTCTAGATGGTTATTCTGGTTTCTCTCAAATACATGTGTCAGCCAAGGATCAATCAAAGACTACTTTTACTTGCCCTTTTGGTACTTTTGCTTATAGACGTATGCCTTTTGGTTTATGTAATGCACCTGCTACCTTTCAAAGATGCATGATGGCTATATTCTCTGACTTTTGTGAAAATATTTGTGAGGTTTTCATGGACGATTTCTCCATCTATGGATCTTCTTTTGATGATTTCTTGAGCAACCTTGATCGAGTTTTGCAGAGATGTGAAGAAACTAATCTTGTCTTGAATTGGGAAAAGTGCCACTTTATGGTTAATGAAGGTATTGTCTTGGGGCATAAAGTTTCTGAAAGAGGTATTGAAGTTGATAAAACCAAGGTTGATGTTATTGAAAAGATGCCATGCCCCAAGGACATCAAAGGTATAAGAAGTTTCCTTGGTCACGCCGGATTTTATAGGAGGTTCATTAAGGACTTCTCAAAAATTTCTCGGCCTCTGAATAATTTATTACAAAAAGATATACCATTTGTCTTTGATGATGATTGTGTAGAAGCATTTGAAATACTTAAGAAAGCATTGATCTCTGCACCTATTGTTCAGCCACCTGATTGGAATTTACCCTTTGAAATTATGTGTGATGCTAGTGATCATGTTGTAGGTGCTGTTCTAGGACAAAGAGTTGATAAGAAATTATATGTTATTCAATATGCTAGTAAAACCCTAGACAATGCTCAAAGAAATTATGCTACTACTGAAAAAGAATTCTTAGCAGTTGTATTTGCTTGTGATAAGTTCAGACCTTATATTGTTGATTCTAAAGTAACTATTCACACTGATCATGCTGCTATTAAATATCTTGTGGAAAAGAAAGATGCTAAACCTAGACTTATTAGATGGGTTCTCTTGCTACAAGAATTTGATTTACATATTGTTGATAGAAAGGGAGCTGAGAACCCCGTTGCAGACAACTTGTCCATGTTAGAAAATATGCTTGATGACCCACTACCTATTGATGATAGCTTTCCTGATGAGCAATTAAATGTCAGAAATGCTACTCATACTGCTCCATGGTATGCTGATTATGCTAATTACATTGTTGCCAAATTCATACCACCTAGTTTCACATACCAGCAAAAGAAAAGGTTCTTCTATGGTTTGAGGCATTACTTTTGGGATGACCCACATCTTTATAAAGAAGGAGTAGATGGTGTTATTAGACGTTGTGTACCTAAGCATGAACAGGAACAGATCCTACGCAAGTGTCACTCTGAGGCTTATGGAGGACACCATGCTGGAGATAGAACTACACACAAGGTATTGCAATCCGGTTTTTATTGGCCTACTCTCTTCAAGGATGCCCGTAAGTTTGTCTTGTCTTGTGATGAATGTCAAAGAATTGGTAATATTAGTAGACGTCAAGAAATGCCTATGAATTATTCACTTGTTATTAAACCATTTGATGTTTGGGGCTTTGACTATATGGGACCTTTTCCTGCCTCCAATGGATATACACATATTTTAGTTGCTGTTGATTACGTTACTAAGTGGGTAGAAGCTATTCCAGCTAGTAGTGCTGATCATACCACTTCTATTAAAATGCTTAAAGAAGTTATTTTTCCAAGATTTGGAGTCCCTAGATATTTAATGACTGATGGTGGTTCACATTTTATTCATGGTGCTTTCCATAAGATGCTTGCTAAGTATGATGTTAATCATAGAATTGCATCTCCTTATCACCCTCAATCTAGTGGTAAAGTAGAATTGAGTAACAGAGAGATCAAATTAATTTTTCAAAAGACTGTCAATAGGTCTAGAAAGAATTGGTCCAAGAAACTTGATGATGCATTATGGGCCAATAGAACTGCATATAAAAATCCTATGGGTATGTCTCCGTATAAAATGGTTTATGGAAAAGCATGTCACTTACCTCTCGATCTAGAACACAAGGCATATTGGGCTATTAAAGAGATCAATTATGATTTTAAACTTGCCGGTGAGAAGAGGTTATTTGATACTAGCTCACTCGATGAATGGAGAATCCAAGCCTACGAGAATGCCAAGTTGTTTAAAGAAAAAGTTAAAAGATGGCATGATAAAAAGATACAAAAGCGTGAGTTTAATGTAGGTGATTATGTATTGCTATACAACTCTCGTTTAAGATTTTTTTGCAGGAAAACTTCTCTCTAAATGGGAAGGTCCTTACGTTATCGAGGAGGTCTATCGTTTCGGTGCCATAAAAATCAACAACTTCGAAGGCACAAATCCGAAGGTGGTGAACGGTCAAAGAATCAAACATTATATCTCAGGTAATCCCATAAATGTTGAAACCAATGTTATTGAAACCGTAACCCCGGAGGAATACATAAGGGACACTTTTCGGAACGTTTCAGACTCCGAAAAGGAATAGGTATGTGGTATGGTAAGTAAACCGACTCCAAAACAGTTTTTAAGGCAATATTTCTCCGTTTTGGAATATTTAGAAAAATAGAAAAATAAGAAGCAGTCCGGGAAGGACACGAGGCCTCCACGAGGGTGGAGGGCGCGCCCCCTACCTCGTGGGCACCTCATGCGCTTTCCGGACTCCGTTTTCTTACACGACGCGTAATTTGGTCGGTAAAAATTCATTATATAATCTCCCGGAGGTTTTGACTCCCGTATCACGCAAAAATCTCCTGTCTTTGTTTTGAGCTGTTTTTCTGACAGATCCAGGACGTCATGTCATCTTCAAGTGCCCCCAAGGACCAGTTCTTCGAGAAGGTCATCAACCCCTACCTCGCGGAGGTGCTACAACACCCTCAAACCATTGAGATGCGTGAGGGGTTGTTGCACATCCGCGATGTTGAGGGACCAAGGAAGACCGGAAGCACGGAGGCAAGGGTCGAGGAATTGGAGCAAGAAGTTTTCAAGTGTCAGGAGATGGTGGAGCATGGACTCGGTTCCATTCACATTATGATCACGGAGTTCACCAACAACCACAAGTTGGACGTCAAGGACATTGGGGAGGCCATCTTCAAGCTTCATGAGAAAATCGAGCACCTCCAAGCCCAGATCTATGACCTGCAAAATCAAAATTGTGAGTATGAATATAGATTCAAGAGGATGAGTTTGGCTGCAGATTTGAGGTTTCAGGAGACTCAGTCATCCTTCTATGATGGTGAACCTATGCCTTGGAAGAAGGACGACAAGCCTACGCCATCAACAAAACCATCACCTTCTCCACCAACAAAGAAGAATTGAGTATCTGGTATGGGCACTCCCCTTGGCAAATGCCAAGCTTGGGGGAGTGCCCCGGTATCGTATCACCATCACTTTTATCTTTACCGTTTTTCTTAGTTCGATCCTTTTGGTAATATCTTGATCTAGTAGAATAAAGTTTATGGCATGATCTAGTTTTGAGTTTTGCTTTATGATCCCTCTATGTAATCAAGTCTGTGAGCTATATATAATAAAGATTAGTGTTGAGTCAAGGGCTTGATTATTTTGCCATGATCCTAAGTGAATAAAAGAAAAGAGAAATAAATAAAAAAGGAAACAAAGAGATCATATGGATCTTATGGAGAGTAATGAGCTCACATAGAAAAAGTATGATGAATAAAAGTTGTTGAGAGTTGACAAACATAGTTTTGGTCATCGTTGCAATTTATAGGAAGTAATAAAGAAAGAGATGTCTTTACATATAAATATACTATCTTGGACATCTTTTATGATTGTGAGCACTGATTAAAATATGACATGCTAAAGAGTTGAAGTTGGACAAGGAAGACAACGTAATGGGTTATGTTTTCTTACATCTGAGATAAGTTATATTGTCATGGATCATCCAACATGTTTGAGCTTGCCTTTCCCCCTCATGCTAGCCAAATTCATCGCACCAAGTAGAGATACTACTTGTGCTTCCAAATACCCTTAAACCAGTTTTGCCATGAGAGTCCACCATACCTACCTATGGATTGAGTAAGATCCTCCAAGTAAGTTGTCATCGGTGCAAGCAATAAAAATTGCTCTCTAAATATGTATTACTTATTAGTGTGGGAGAAAATAAGCTTTATACGATCGTGTGATATGGAAGAAATAAAAGCGACAGACTGCATAATAAAGGTCCATATCACAAGTGGCAATATAAAGTGACGTTCTTTCGCATTAAGATTTTGTGCATCCAACCATAAAAGTGCATGACAACCTTTGCTTCCCTCTGCGAGGGGCCTATCTTTTACTTTTATCTCCTACCTTGCATAAGAGTCATGGTGATCTTCACCTTTCCTTTTTACATTTTATCCTTTGGAAAGCACAGTATGTTGGAAAGATCCTGGTATATATGGCTAATTGGATGTGAGTTTTCATGAACTATTATTATTGACATTACCCTTGAGGTAAAACGTTGGGAGGCAAAACTATAAGCCCCTATCTTTCTTTGTGTCCGATTAAAACTCCATACCCATAAGTATTGCGTGAGTGTCAACAATTGTGAAAGACTATATGATAGTTGAGTATGTGGACTTGCTGAAAAGCTCTTATATATTGACTCTTTCCTATGTTATGATAAATTGCAATTGCTCCAATGTTTGAGATTATAGTTTGTTAGTTTTCAATGAAGTTTACGATTCATACTTGAAATTGTGATTGAATTATTACTCTAGCATAAGAAATCATATGACAAGAATTATGTAAGTTGTTGTTCTAAGAATGATCATGATGCCCTCATGTCTGTATTTTACTTTTATCGACACCTCTATCTCCAAACATGTGGACATATTTTTCAATTTCGGCTTTCGCTTGAGGACAAGCGAGGTCTAAGCTTGGGGGAGTTGATACGTCCATTTTGCATCACGCTTTTATATCGATATTTATTGCATTATGGGCTGTTATTACACATTATGTCACAATACTTATGCCTATTCTCTCTTATTTTACAAGGTTTACATAAAGAGGGAGAATGCCGGCAGCTGGGATTCTGGGCTGGAAAAGGAGCAAATATTAGAGGCCTATTCCGCACAGCTCCAAAAGTCCTAAAACTTCACGGAAGACGTTTTCAGAATATATAAAAAATACTGAGCGCAAGAAGTTGACCAGGGGGGCCACACCCTGCCTACGAGGGTGGGGGCGCACCCTATCCCCCTGGGCGCGCCCCCTACCTCGTGGGCCCCCTGGTAGCCCTCCGATGGCCATCTTCTGCTATATGGAGTCTTTCGATGAGAAAAAAATCATAAGCTATCTCCTCGGACGAAACTCCGCCGCCACGAGGCGGAACCTTGGCGGATCCAATCTAGGGCTCCGGCAGAGCTGTTCTGCCGGGGAAACTTCTCTCCGGGAGGGGGAAATCATCGCCATCGTCATCACCAACGCTCCTCTCATCAGGAGAGGGCAATCTCCATCAACATCTTCACTAGCACCATCTCCTCTCAAAACCCTAGTTCATCTCTTGTATCCAATTCTTGTCTCCAAGTCCGGGATTGGTACTAGTAGGTTGCTAGTAGTGTTAATTACTCCTTGTAGTTGATGCTAGTTGGTTTATTTGGTGGAAGATCATATGTTCAGATCCTATATGCATATTAATACCCCTCTGATTATGAACATGAATATGCTTTGTGAGTAGTTACGTTTGTTGCTGAGGACATGGGAGAAGTCTTGCTATTAGTAGTCATGTGAATTTGGTATTCGTTCGATATTTTGATGAGATGTATGTTGTCTCTCCTCTAGTGGTGTTATGTGAACGTCGACTACATAACACTTCACCATTATTTGGGCCTAGAGGAAGGCATTGGGAAGTAATAAGTAGATGATGGGTTGCCAGAGTGACAGAAGCTTAAACCCTAGTTTATGCGTTGCTTCGTAAGGGGCTGATTTGGATCCATATGTTTCATGCTATGGTTAGGTTTACCTTAATACTTTTGTTGTAGTTGTGGATGCTTGCAATAGAGGTTAATCATAACTGGGATGCTTGTCCAAGTAAGGACAGTACCCAAGCACCGGTCCACCCACATACCAAATTATCAAAGGACCGAATGTGAATCATATGAACGTGATGAAAACTAGCTTGGTGATATTCCCATGTGTCCTCGGGAGCACTTTTCTCTATATAAGAGTTTGTCCAGGCTTGTCATTTGCTACAAAAAGGATTGGGCCATCTTGCTGCACTTTATTTACTTTTGTTACTTGTTGCTCGTTACAAATTATCCTATCACAAAACTATCTGTTACCACTTATTTCAGTACTTGCAGAGAATACCTTGCTGGAAACCGCTTATCATTTCCTTCTGGTCCTCGTTGGGTTCGACACTCTTACTTATCGAAAGGACTATGATAGATCCCCTATACTTGTGGGTCATCAGTCATCACCGAAAAGTATCCCAATTATTGTCACATTGGGGTTTACGGATCATAACATGTAATAGGTGAATATGACTTGCAAGATCGGATCTAGAACATAGATATAATGGTGAAAACATAAACAGTTTGGATCTGAAATCATGGCACTCGGGCCCTAGTGACAAACATTAAGCATAGCAAAGTCATAACAACATCATCTCAGAACATAGTGGATACTAGGGATCAAGCCCTAACAAAACTAACTCGATTACATGATGAATCTCATCCAACTCCTCCCCGACCAGCGTGCCTATAAAGGAATTACTCACCCCTGGTGGGGAGCATCATGGAATTGGTGATGAAGGAGGGCTAGTGATGACGAAGACCGAAGGTTCCCCTCTCCGGAGCCCCAAACGGGCTCCAGATCTTGCCTCCCGATGAAGAACGGGAGGTGGCGGAGGCTCCAGATCATGAAATGCGATGAAACTTCATCTCCTATTTTTTTCTCTTAGAAAATAGGTATTTATGGAGTTGGAATTAGGGTCTGCGGGCCACGAGGTGGGCACAACCCACCAGGGCGCGCCAGAGGGGGGCGCCCTGGTGTCTTGTGCCCAGCCAGCCCCCCCCTCCGGTGGTTCTTGGTGCCAGTTTTTTTAATATATTCTGAAATAATTCTCCAAAAAGTTTTGTTCCAATCCGAGAACTTTTATTTCTGCACAAAAACAACACCAAGATAGTTCTACTGAAAACAGCGTCACTCCGGGTTAGTTTCATTCAAATCATGCAAATTAGAGTCCAAAACAAGAGAAAAGGCATTAGGAAAAGTAGATACGACGGAGACGTATCAATCTCCTCACCGAGGATGTGCCAATATCTTTTTGTAAAAGATGGCATGAAGACCATCCAGCTCCGGGGCCTTGAGATCCCCGACACTGTGGACAACATTCTTCACATCATCAGTTGTCTAAGTAGTCAACTGTGCGCCATTCATATGGTCCTTTACACGTCTTTGGACTTCCTCCAGGACAACCAGATGTGTACCATGAACCTTAGAGGAAAACATGTCATTAAAAATAAGATTGAATCATTGGATTAAAACTACCCACCAGCCTTGATTATTTTTAGGCGGGTTGTTCTATTCCTCTTCCTTCTGTTCTAGCAAACAGGTCAAAAAATTGGGTGTTGTCATCACCGTTATGGAACCAATTTACGTGGGATCGTTGCATGTGTTGGATTTCTTCAAGCTCAAGTAAGTAGTCAACAGGTTGTGCCAATTCTTTTGTTTTTACCTTGGATTCAACATTCATTGCACCACTCATCACCTTGTCGAGTTCCTTCTAGGCTCTATGTAATCTCTTCTTGGGTTTCTTCGGTACTCACTAACCCCGTTCATGGAATTCAACATGCATGTATGACAGTTTTGAGATCACTCCTCCATCAGCACGAACATACGCGTCGGCCCATGCCTGATGTACTCAATCCCTGAATTCATATTCTTCCGGCCAATGGACTTCAAATTTTTTTTGGGCCGGTGCACCGGTACTTGCCAAATTGTGGTGCTTTGTACAAATCAATAAAGGCCTCTGATCAGACTGACTGAACTCCAGGTTGACGATCCCGATGTTTGGGAACATCTGAGTCCATCTCAAGTCACAACAACTTCTCTCCACCCCTCGTCCGCAAGGGGACGAACTCGTTCATCGTGCTCACCGCCTGGTCCATCTGGAAGCACCAGAATGCCGCTGTGTTTGATAATGCCCGGCCTTTGAACGACGAACGACGATCTAGCTCGCACAATCAAAGGCGAAGCTCGCCTGTGGGCACGTGCTGGAGCAACTAGGCTAGCATCCATCCTTCTTGTAACCTGAACGCACATGTACTGAGGCTGAGCCCCCTCTTCTCTCTGCTCACGATGCACTCTACGGGACGACTTCGGTGTATGCCCCTTAGAGTTGCACCCTATACCCCCCCCCCCCCGCCCCTATCAACGAAATGATAAGCAATAATGCGTATTCACCATAACAACAACAAAAACAAAACCTTTAGTCTCAAACAAGTGGGGTAGGTTAGAGGTGAAACCCATAAGATCTCGCGACCAACTCATGGTTCTGGCACATGGATAGCAAACTTCCACGCGCCATGTTCATGGCTAGTTCTTTGGTGATACACCAGTCCTTCAGATTTCCCTTAACGGACTCCTCCCATGTCTAGTTCGGTCGAACATGTGTATGTTTCATCTCCTTTGATTCCCTGATTTCTTGTCGAAGTTCATGTTGTATTCCTTGTCTTTCTCTTTTCAACCGGGGTGTTTTCAAGTTCTTTTTTTTGTTGCCTTCCGTGTCCTTTTCCAAGTTTTTCAATCTCTCAAGATTCTTTGGTGTCACCCCTTTGTCAAGAAGCAACTTATAGCTAAACCTCTTCCTCTTTCTTTTCCGAATCTCGTGACGAGATTCTTGTAAGTTGAGGAGCTTACTTTTATTTGCTTCAAGGTTTTAATAAGTTTAGCTGATAGTCAACTAGACCACCTGGCCCAAAATCCCAACTACACGACTGAAATCTACTCCCTCCTTTAGATATTTCAATATGAATTACAATACAAACTGAAATGAGTGAACAAACTCACTAAAACATGTGATGCAATTTTTTTGGAACATCTTACGTTTACGAATGGGTGAAGTAACTGATTACAACTTGTATATATACATACATACATACTGAACTCAGTTCCAACAAAACAATGGTCATTGAACTCAGCCACTGGGCCAAAAGCTACATTGACGACATTATTCGCGTGGGGATCTGCTCGAAGCCGATGGCATCTCATGCGACAGGAGCAAGGTGCAGCAGATGTTCGCATCGGATGAAGCTCAAGAAATTCTTCAAATACCGGTCGGGGGGCCGGGGGTGCAGGATTACCAAGCTTGGAACTATAAATGGTATCTTTTCGGTCTGCTGGCTTACCATCTACGCATGAGCCAGAAGCGGGTGAGATCCGGACGGCCGGAGTCCTCATCCTTGGTGGCGGATCATAGGTCATGGCTGAGCCTTTGGGATACCGTTGCGCCAGGCAAAGTTAAAATTCATATGTGGCGGTTGATTCGAAATGGGCTAGCTGTGGGAGCAGAACTGTTAAGGAGGAAGATCAACCAGGGTGTTTTCTGCAGTGCTTGCGGCAGGGAAGAAACAAACTATCATCGATTCTGGGGCTGCTATCACTCGACCAAATTCTGGAAGATAATGCAGTCGGAGTTGGGAGTACCGGTGGCGATCCCGCAGGAGTCAGTTTGCTCCCAGAGTGCGTTGTCGAGATGGTTACTGTCGTGGTTCGCGGAAGCTACGGATGACGGGCGGGATGTCATGGTACAGGGGGCGTACGCGCTCTGGCTTTGCGACGAATAATGCATGCGACGGGCAGCGGATTGAGGAGGCGGAGGCGATAGCGAAAAGAGTCGTCCAACTGATGGCCGAGTGGCAATCTATACATGGCCGTAGGAGCAAGCAGGACAGGTCGGCGGTGAAGGAAAAATGGAGGCCAACTGAGGTGGGGTGGGTGAAAGTCAACGTCGACGGTGCCACACCGAGGGAGGGGGGGGGCGACAGCGGAGGAGCCGGGATGGTATTTAGAAACCATGATGGTGCTTTTTTGGGAGGAGTTTGCCATGTACTCCCACTAGGGAGTGACCCAGCGAGGATGGAGCTCCTCGCTTGCAGAAGGGCCACCCAGGTCGCTGAGGTGTTGAACATTGCCAACCTACATATCGAAATGGATTGTAAGGAAATCGTATGCAAACTTCAATGCACGGAGAAGGATTTTTCACCGCTGGAACCTATTGTGGAGGAGGTCAAGCAAATGCTGGCCTTGAGGGATAGTTGGAAAGTATCATGGGTTAGGCGTGACGCTAATAAAGTTGCTCACTTATTAGCTACGGAAACAGTGTTAAATGAATTGTGTAAGGTGTGGCGGCATGTGCCTCCAGATTTCATTTTGCAGACTGTTTCAGACAAGATCCCTTCGTGAATGGTTAAATAAAAGTGTGGGTTGAGTTTTAAAAAAAAAAGCTTAGCGGGCC
Source organism: Triticum urartu (assembly GCF_003073215.2). Lineage (NCBI taxonomy): Eukaryota > Viridiplantae > Streptophyta > Magnoliopsida > Poales > Poaceae > Triticum > Triticum urartu. The sequence continues at coordinate 439,934,985 of NC_053024.1, read as the reverse complement.
GTGGACGCGAGGGATAATCACCAATGTATTTCTGCTGCTGGGTTCAACTTTGCAGAATCGGCCACAGGCCAATGTGGTTTTCGCGGGCACGCCGACCATTATCATCCTAGACGCGGATCCGGCTTGCCTGCAGCACGGAGTTTTTTTCTCAACAAAAAAAATGCAGCACGGAGTTGATGTTTATCCATTACTCGGCGAAACGCTCACGCTCTCTGCAGTACGGAGCCTCGAGCGTCCAGGTGCGCGCCGCAGCGGACACGAGTCCGATCTAGACGCCCGCGCAGATATATCCGAGCCATGTGTCACGCGGACACCACCCGCGTCACACCACGTCCCCATGCCACGCGCCGATACCGCGCCGCTCGCGCTCGCCGCAGCTCAGCTATTTAAACGCCGGCCCGCTGCCGCCGGACCACACCGGAGCCGAGCAGGAAGAGCACGTCGAATCAGCCAGCAGCGAGCATATATACATACGCGTGTGAAGTGCAGTGAAGGCAGGCAGGATGTCGGGGGCACAGGGAGCGCACCCGGTCGGGGAGACGACGCCGACGACGTACGGGTCGGTGGGCGGCGGGGAGAACCGCACGCGCACGGACCTGCGGTCGCGGGAGGACCAGGGCAACATCCAGATCGATAAGGTGCAGGACAAGGTGGAGGACGCCGCGTCGCGCAAGGTCGACGACAGCGCCTTCGCCGCCAGGAAGGAACCGGGCCAGGCCGGCGACGCCGGGGCGACCGGCACCGGCGCGTGATCTGGGTTCTCTGTGGCACCCTGCCGCGCGCGGGTGCGTTGTGTTGTGTAGCGAGTTGTGTTCTGTAAAAGAGTCTCTGCGTGCGAGCTCACAATAATAAGAACTGCTTCTCAGTTTGCTTAGCAAGACCATTAATTTTCTGTTCGTGCAAACACTCTGCTATCTTTTTAGATTAGATAGGCTGCAAATGTTCAGATCAACCCGGGCGAGACCGATAGATTCCTGTGGAAATGGAATGCAGCCGGGACGCACTATGCTAGCTAGTAAGGGCCGCTACGGAAGTGCTAGGCACCAATGAATTCTAGAAATGTAGAGGAGGTGCGGTTTTGTCTACAGAGGAGTAGGTCTCGAAGAACGTGAGCGGCGATCCCATTGAGATGCCGAGAGTGGCCGGACTTGCCCATCGCTCCGAGGAGGCGAGGAGCGGGGACAATGCTAAGCGGAGAGGAGCGAGGCGGCAGGTTGGGAAGTGAATGTGGCGATGTTTCAAGAGTGGTACATGCGGCAGTATATAGTACATGGCACCTAGTCCACACGGAGTTAAGAGCATCTCCAGCCATGCGTTTCCAGGAGCCCAATTTTTGTCAATTAGGTCCGAAATTAGCGCCGTCGGACCCAGGCCGAACTGGAGCTCGGAGGAATTGTTGCTCGAGGGAATTGTTTTTGGTGTGAGAAAACGGCGGGTCCGCCGAGTCAGCGACTCTGCACATTGTTGTCCTCATTGCTCGGTTTTCTGCGGGAAATCAATGCCAAAGTTGCCGGCGGTTAGTCTTTCATTGATTTCTCACGGAAGGCGCAATGCGGCGACACGCCTTCTCCCGTCACACGTTTACCGTTCCGGGCTGTTATAAAAGCCGCCCCCTCCTTCATCAATGGACACACTTGCCCTGCAGCCTCTCTTTCTTGCCGCCGATGCTCTCTCTTCCCTTCTTTCCCCGTCTAGCCACCGCGTGCATGCCCCGCAGATGGGAGCGGTTCCTCGGCGATGGAGTGGCAGCCAAAGGCTTTGGCCGCCACACCTACACGAATGAAAAGCCAATCTTCTCCATGAGGCGAACTACCCGGTGCCGCATGACATGCGCGTGCCAGGGCGGTGGAGGCTCAGTGTCGGGGGCGTCCCAACCCTCCCGCAACCCGACATCGATCACCCCGCCTACTTCCACGTCGAGATCGAGCGTGTTCGGACTCTCTGACGGAGAAGGAGAGGGACCTTTCGAAGTACGCCGTCGACGACCATGCGATTTGAGCGGCGTACTTCCAACGCCGACAGGAGGAGCGGCTTGCCTCCACCAACAACGTGTCGGTGGTAAGGGGGCGCAACAACAACGACGACCGCCGTTTGTGGTGGGGCGCCCCCGGCCGCACGCTTCACGCCGTCCTCGAGTACCTCGAGGGTGGCAACGATCCGTCGCTCGAATACCCGGCGGCCCCGCCCCCCCGCCGGAGTGGCGGCCCGTGGCTGCCGATGCGCATGCTTGACGGGTCCTCCTCCTTCTTTTCTCGTTCCTTCTCCCACTCCCCAGGGTCGCCTGCGCTCGTCAGCGTCAAGGCTGAGCCCGTGGAAACGTCGCTCGACCGGTGTACTCGTGCCTCCTCGGCTCCTACCTTCCGCCTCGTCAAGCTGAAGACAAAGCCGGTGCTCGTCGTCATGAAGAGTCAGCAGGGTGACATGGCCGGACTCGACGATGATGGCGCCATGAAGTGGGCTCGAGCCCGGCTGAAGATGGAGCGCCAGCGTCGCGCCCTAGAGGAGATCGCCGCTCGCTGCCGTGGACGCGACAAGGAAGGCGTCATCGTCCTCGAGGACAGCGATGACGGTGCGCCACCGCCGGCCAAACCAGTAGAGACCCCGGGCAGGGGTCCAGTAGAGACGGCCGCCGTATGAAGAAAGAAAAGGAGGACGACGACGGTGGCGGCAACGACTACGATGCCTTCAGCAAGTTCTTCGATCTGTAGGCACGACAACATCAGTTTTTTAGTAGATTATGTTTTCAATATGAAAAAAGATTGTGGACGCTCTACATATCGCCGAATCTATGTCGTGTTTGTCATATTTTGATCGAATATGTATTTAAAAATATTTACAAAAGGACGTCTGAGGGCGACCTGGGGGCGGCGGCTGGGAACCCGATCGCCCCATATGCCAAAATTATCGCGATTAGCCCCCCAAGCGGTGCTTTTTTCTAGCCCCTGGGGGGGCGAACGGCTGGAGATGCTCTAATTCTACACATACATAAGGTATAAAAAGTTTTTACAGGCAGGTGGATTTTAATTGGAAATTAAGGGGAAAGAGGGACTCACCCTGTGAAAATTAAGGGGAAAGATTAGGCAGATGGGTTTTAATTGGAGATTAAGGGGAAAGAGGGACTCGCCCTCTGAAAATTAAAGGAAGAGGTTAGGTAAGTGTGTTTTAATTGAAGATTAAGGGGAAAGAGGGACCCACCCTATGAAAATTAGGGGGAAAGGTTAGACAGGTGGATTTTAATTGAAAATTAAGAGGAAAGAGGGACCCACCTTGTGAAAATTGGGAGGAGAGGTTAGCCAGGTGGGTTTAATTGGAGATTAAGGAAAAAGAGGGACCCACCCTGTGAAAATTAGGGGAGAAGTTAGTTAGAAAAACAAAATCCTAATTAATGTGTAATTGCGTGTAACTCTTTATACGTCTGCCATTATTAGGTTCCCAGGTTTGGTGTCAATAATTTGGACACGCGCGTCCATGAACATATCCAACACCGCGTTTAACAAACCTTCCTAGAACATCTCCAATAGATGATATATATTTTGGTGCCCCAAATTGATGATGTAAAGATTTGAAGCACCAAAAAGTGTTTTTATATCTTTGAAAAAGGCTCAACTTCAACAGATAGTCCAAAACAGTGATGTAAATAAAAGAGCAACTCCAACAGATGATTCAAAACGAAGATGTAAAACCGGCTGGTGGCTGCGCGCCTGCTGTTCAGCCACTGTACAACCGCACAAATTGCAAAAAACATCTAAAAAGAACATAAAAAATTATACATGCCCACGATATCAAATTATTACATAGTTCTTCAAATCCACGAGATCAAATGCAACACAAATACAACATAGTTTTTCACAAACAAATAATGAAACTATACGACTATTTCGCCATTCCATTTCCAATTGCTTTTCCATCAAATCTTTCTAGAGTTGATCATGCACATCGGTGTCTCTAATCTCGCTGTACACCTTCCATGAAATGTCTGATCCGCTGTTCTTTTCGCATGGGGTTAACAGGAATGCACATCAAGTGATAAAAGTTGTAATCTAAATTTTTTCCACGGTCGTTCTCAATGATCGTATTATGCATAATAACGCAAGCAGTCATGATGTACCAAAGGATCTTTTGATCCTAGAATCTAGATGGTGAAGGAAATATGCCCTAGAGGCAATAATAAAGTTGTTATTTATATTTCCTTATATCATGATAAATGTTTATTATTCATGCTAGAATTGTATTAACTGGAAACTTAGTACATGCGTGAATACATAGACAAACTAAAAGTACAACTATCCCTGGGTGGTTTTGGTAATTCCTAACAAAATATAGTTCATTGAGCTAAAGCTATTTCATGATGATCATTTCAGAAAATTCAATGATTGGCATGGCATGGATTAGGAATGTGGACCCCTCAAAATGCTACTAACACATATTGGCTCAATCTCAAGACTCTACATTTTCATTTTAGTGATCTAAGATCACATTGAGTCCATAGGAAAAACCAATACTATTAAAAGGGGATGGGGTGTTGCTTAATGTCTTGCTTGCTCAAAATGCTTAGTGATATGCTCCAAAACCCCTCAACCACTTTCTCAATCCACATATGTCCCAAACCAAAAGTCAAACTCAGCCCCACCAAAATTATCTTTCCAGCACCACCGAGTTCATTTAACATAGCCACTGCGAGAAACCCTAGTCACTTCGGTCTCATCGATAGGGATCTTGGTCTCACCGAGATGGGATTGCGAACTCTCTGTTTTCCTTCGTAACGTCTCGGTCCAACCGAGATGAGCGATCGGTCCCACCGAGTTCGCAATGCAAACTCTCTGTTTTCCTTTCGCAACGTTTCAGTCTCACCAAAATGAGCGATTCGGTCCCACCGAGTTTGCATGACCAACTCTTTGTTTGCCTATTACAGAAATCAGTCCTACTGAGTTTATGTGATCGGTCTCATCGAGATTACGTTATGCCCTAACCATAAGGAAATCGGACCCACCGAGTTGACATGTCGATCCCACCAAAAATCCTAGTGTTCAAATTTTGAACCAAATCGGTCTGACCGAGTTTCATGATTAGGTCTCACCGAGTTTGGTAAATTGTGTGTAACTATTAGATTTTGTGTGGAGGCTATATATACCCCTCCACCCATCCTCCATTTGTGGAGAGAGCTATCAGAATGTTCCTACACTTCCAGCATATATTTTCTGAGAGAAAACCACCTACTCATGTGTTGAGACAAAGATATTCCATTCCAACCACAAGAAACTTGATCTCTAACCTTTTCCAAGTTGCTTTCCACTCAAATCATCTTTCCACCAAATCCAAATATGTGTGTGTGAGAGAGAGAGTTGAGTGTTGGGAGACTATCATTTGAAGCACAAGAGGAAGGAGTTCATCACCAACACACCATCTATTACCTTTTGGGGAGTGGTGTCTCCTAGATTGGTTAGGTGTCACTTGGGATCCTCCGACAAGATTGTGGAGTTGAACCAAGGAGTTTGTAAGGGCAAGGAGATCGCCTACTTCGTGAAGATCTACCCAAGTGAGGCAAGTCCTTCGTGGGCGATGGCCATGGTGGGATAGACAAGGTTGCTTTTTCGTGGACCCTTCGTGGGTGGAGCCCTCCGTGGACTCGCGCAGCCGTTACCCTTTGTGGGTTGAAGTCTCCATAAACGTGGATGTATGATAGCACCACCTATCGGAACCAAGCCAAAAAAATTCGTGTCTACATTGCGTTTGCTCCCTCCAAACTCCTCCCTTTACCTTCATGTGCTATGTTTTACATTCCGCTGCTATACTCTTTAGACTTGCATGTGTAGGTTGATTGCTTGACTTGTGCTAAGTTGCTAAAATCTGCCAAGACTTAAAATTGGGAAAAGGATAGATTTTTATTTGGTCAAGTAGTGCAAATCACCCCCCTCTAAACATACTTTCGATCCTACAACTGGTATCAGAGCTTTGGTCTCCATTTGCCTTGATTTCCATTACTTTGGTGATCATAGCCTTGGTTTCACAACCTAGGAGAGTATGACGTCTAGCGAGGGAAATTACCACCGTAGAGATCCTTACTTTGATGATACTAATTTTGCTAGTTGGAAGCATAAGATGAAAATGCATATTCTTGGACATAACCTCACCGTTTGGGCTATTGTGTGTATTGGCTTGCAAGGTGAATTCTTTAATGGGAGAGAACAAAACTGTGAAGCTATCGCAGAAGAATTGAAGATGCTACAATACAACGCTCAAGCTTGCGATATCCTTTTCAACGGATTGTGTCCCGAGGAATTCAACAAAATCAGCCATCTTGAGAATGCAAAGAAAATTTGGGATACTTTGATTGATATGCACGAAGGTACCGACTCCGTCAAGGAATCCAAATTGGATGTCCTTCAAAGTCAACTTGACAAGTTCAAAATGAAGAATGGTGAAGATGTCACTGAAATGTACTCTAGGCTTGCTCTCATCACAAATGAGATTGCCGGCTTAGGAAGTGAAGAGATAACCGATAGATTCATCGTCAAGAAGATCCTAAGAGCCTTGGATGGAAAATATGATACCGTGTGCACATTGATCCAAATGATGCCCAATTACAAAGATCTCAAGACAAAGGAAGTGATTGGAAGAATTGTTGCTCATGAGATGTCACTCGAGGATAAACAAGAGCTTCACAACAAGTCTAGTGGTGCTTACAAAGCCTCATGTGATGCTCCTACATCTTCAAGTGAGAAACAAGCCTTCAATGAAGAATTGAGCTTAATGGTGAAGAACTTCAACAAGTTCTACAAGATTAGAAACAAACAAAGAAGTTCTAAGTCAAGGTCCTACAATGACAAAAGATCTTCTAGTCGTGAGCGAAATTGCTATAATTATGGAAGACCCGGACACTACTCAAATGAGTATACGCCCCCTATAAAAGAAGACAATATTCGCCCAAAAGGAGAAGTAGAAGACAAGATTCACCTCCAAGAGAGAGGAGTAGAGATGATCGTTATGAACGAAGAACCTCTCGCAGAAGCAAGGATTCAGAAAGGAAGGACAAGTCATCTAGGAGCTATACAAAACGAAGACATCAAGCTCATGTTGGTGAATGGGTATCCGGTTCCGACTCCAACAATCACTCCGAGAGAAGTTATCACTCCGACTCCGAATATACTCAAGATGAAGGTGTTGCCAGTCTAGCACTTGTGTCAACCAACTCCTATGACATATTTGACTCACCAAATGAAGGAATTGGAAGATGCTTCATGGCTAAAGGCCCAAAGGTATCACACCCCGAGTATGTTGATTTCAATAGTGATGAAGATGATTTAGCTGATGATGATTTACTTGTTGACAACTCTAGTGATGAAAACTATGATGAAATTGCTATTAATCATGCTAATCAAGATAAAACGGATGATGATGATAAGAAGGAGATTGAGCGTCTAACTAAATAACTAAACACTCTTAAGTTAGCTCATGAAACTACCTTGGAAGATTATCGAGAACTTTTAAAGACTCATGAGAAGCTATACTTTGAAAAGCTCAACCTTGAGCAAGAGCATGGGTTCTTAAAAGCAATCAATGATGATCTTCACAAGAAAAGTTCTTCTTATATTGCCAAGCGTTTACTCTTGTCTACTTACATGCCACAAGTAAAATCTAGCAACAAGAGTAAGAAAGATTCTTCTTCTAGTAGTAACAATAATAATGCTAAATTGAATGTTGTTGCTTCTAGTAGTTCTCTTGATTCCACTAATGATTCTCTTAGCCAAGTTACACTTGAGCAAGAAAATAGCTTATTGAAGGGAATTATAGAGAAAGGTGTTTACAAGAGCCTTGCCGGAAGTAAGCAATTTGAGGAAATTGTACGCAAGCAAGGTAGGCACCGGAAGAATCAAGGTGTTGGTTTTGAACGAAAGTTCAATGCCAATGGAGTTGAGTGGGAAGAAGATCAATACCCCCAGACGAAGTTTGTTCCTCAACAAGAGAAGTATGATCCTACTTCTTTCAAGGGGACACAAGCTTAAGATGATCTTTCACCACAAGACCACAAGCAAAAAGGCAAGGACAAACTTCAAGAGGAAATTGATGCATTTGAAGAAGCTCCCAATGCCTTGGTCAAGTGGGTTCCCAAGACTACATCAAGCTCTACTTCATCAAGTACGACTACAACTCCAAGGATTCCCATCAAGATGATGTGGATCCCAAAGATGAAGAACTAGAGAGTTCTTGAGGGTGACTCCGCCAACATACTTCACTCATATTATCTTGGCGAGGACAAGTGCAAACAACTTCCACAACTTGCAGTACTTCAAGGAGTCACAAACCCTCTTGTTGGTAAGACAAGGGACAAGATAACCTAATGCTTTCATGGACATTATCATGTATGAACTTCATTCTATGTCCATGGATATCTTTGTTTGTTCCTTGTGGGACTAACCCGTGTAGGTATTGAAAGTGCAACTCACTCAAATGGATTGCTCCGAGTGATCTACATCAACATTGAGCATCCACATCTTCAACATCTACATGAAGTAATCATCGACAAAACCCAAGATTAGTTCATCCCTCTTAGGGGGATATCACATCTAGGGGGAGCTTTACTCTAAAATATTGAGCTAAAGCAACTCTAATGGTGTGAACACAACAATGCTTTATGTAAAAGTGGTAACTCCACTTGTGCTTAAACGATGAGTATGACCTATGATCAAATGTTCTTATTTGACTCCTAAGTCAATATACTCATATATAGATGACCTAGTCATCGCCAATTGCTTGATGGATGCTAGAGTGTTTGTGCATGCTTTGCCACATATTTTATTTGCCATTTTATTGTGTGAGCATGTTGGTTGCATATTTTACTCATTCGAGGACATCCATTTGTTGCTTTGATTGTTTGGCTTTTTTTCTTTTGCCAAATGGATGGACAAGAATGCCTAAGAACCTCCTCTAGCTATTTATGTTTTTCTCGTCTAAAACTCTATTCATGCTACATCACAAAGTTTAATCAAGTCAGATTCGAACACTCTGTGTGAGGAGCACTCGGAGTCCCCGATTCGTCATAGACTTAAACTTCCAAAACCTCTCTGTGCATTTCGGTACGACCGATTCATCCTTTTCGGTCTGACCGAGTTCACTGAGTTGATCTAGGTTTTCAATCTCGGTGCAACCAATTAGATTTTTTTGATCACACCGAGTTGCAGTAACCGCTTGCGATTCTGCATCTCGGTGCCACCGAGTTGTTCCACTCGGTCACACCGATAGTGTCAAGATATATATACCGACGGGTTGAATTTTGGAAACTTCTCCAAAACCCTTCATCACGCGCGTGTCCTGCTCTGCCGCCTCGGGTCTCCAGATCGTCCTCTTGTCGCTAGTGACCTCCCGCCGCTAGTTTCCATCGCTGTCAATGGATTTCAACACCGCCGTTGCCGCCGTAGCGAGCTCATCACCGAACTAGGGTATGAGTTCGACCCCTTGTGCATTCTTTTTACCTCTGATTCTAAGCACAAGGTCAATTCCATGTTTCTTGCCACATTTGAGATCATCCTGTCCAGCAGAACATCCCATAGATTATATTTGATTCAAAAATTTAGGGTTAGGTTTCCGCCGAACTCATCTCGGACCGACCGAGTTGTGTAAATCAGACTCACCGATTTGGCTTAGGCCATTGCACTTGCATTTTTCAGTCTGACCAAAAGTTGCAAATCGGTGTGACTGAGTTCAACTCTCAGTGAAATCCTAGCAATCTCGGAGTCACCGAACTGTATCTTGGTCTGACCGATTTCACTAGTTTAGACTCCAAAAGTTGCTTCGGTGTCACCGAGTTTAACAAATCGGTAGCTCTGAAATGCCTTCTTTGGAAAACTAAAACTAAGATTTTGACTCATTCATTTTGTAAAAACTCTGCACTTTGTGATGCTCATCCACTCTACCTCATCTATATCTATTCACAGGTTCTACTATCAGTTTGCTTTTCCAGTATGACTGACCAGAGTGATAGCCAAAACAAGTCAGAAGAGCAAGTGAACCTGAGTGAGGGCACTAGTCCCTATAGCAGCTATGGTGATGCCAGCAGGAGCACCCCAAGCAATCTGACCAAAGCAGCTACAAGGTCAAGGAAGAAGAGAACCTCAGACTCAGAGGATGAGGACTATGTTGCTGCTGAGGAGGAAGTGAGCTCCAAGAAAAGGGTTGTTAAGAAGGAATTTGGCTTAGCTGCATCCACCAAGCCTGGTATGCACAAGAAGGCCCCTGCAAAGAGGGTGCCAACCTTAAAGGCCAGGGCCTCAACTGTTGATACTTCCAAGTCAAATGTTGAAGAGGCTGCTGGACAAGGTAAGAAAAGGAAAGGGAGGGTCAAGAAGACCATTGTCAAAGTTATTGGTAGATCCTCTATGATGAGAGATCCGACTGAAGATGAAGAAGAGGAAGAGGATGCTGCACCAGCATCAAAGACTCAAAAGCTGATGGGGGATGCCATCAAGTCTGGGGCTGCCCCTTCAAAGCCCAAGACTGCCCCCAAAGTTTCTGCTCAAGCTTCAAAGACTTCAAAGCCCAAGAGAAGCAGAAGAAATATTCCAGCTGCTGAGAAGTACAAGGCCCCAGTGCCTGAGATTGATGAAGAAGATGCTGAAGCCCAAGTGCTTAGGAAGCTCAAACCTAAGATTCCAAATCATGATGACAGCCATCCAGTGGCAGAAGACGTGAACATCAGGAAGGATGCAGGTCTCAGACTTTGGAGACAGTCTAATCCATATGCTGTGAGGATAAAGACTATTGTGGACTATAGGTTCCATACCAAGGAGCAGCGAGATTTCTATGAGACCATCATGCTTGACAAGAAGCCCATTGTGTGTGATATGAAGTGGGTTGATTGGGAGTACATCGATGAGAATGAAGACCACTTTCCAGGAGTGCATGAGAGCTTCAGATCATGTGGAGTGGACAAGTTTGTGGGACAGAAGCTTACCAAATGAAATGATGAGCTCATTATGCAATTCTATTCTACAGCTCATTTCTATCCAGATGGTAGAATCGTTTGGATGTCTGAAGGTACAAGGTACCAATCAACTGTTAATGAGTGGGCTAAATTGATCAATGCCCTTGAAGAGCATGAAGATGATTTGGATGTCTATGCCAAGAATAAGAAAGACCACAACTCTATGGCAACATGTACAAGGAGATTCCAGACAAAGCATTGGAAACTCATAAGCTTGGGTCTGTTCACTATTTGTTGTCTGGACTGGCCACCATCAACACCATTCTGAGGCATACTTTGTTGCCAAAATATGGAGATCACAAGATGATCAGAGGCCATTCTATCAACTTGCTGCAACTGTTTGATGTGCCCCAAAAGTTTAAAGTCATGATCCTAATTGTGGAAACAATCAAGAGGACAGCTGCAGATCAAAAGAGATTGTGTAGGTATGCTCCACATATTCAGGTGCTCATCAACTCCAAGATGGGCACAGGCACATATCTTTTGGACAAGGAGCATCTACCCTTGAGACCAGATTTTGAGGCCAACACTGTTGTCATGGATGAAGAAGATCCTACAAGTGTGCAGACACAAGAAAAGAGAGAGAAAGCAAAGGCTGACAAAGCTGCAAAGATGCCAAGTGTTGAGGAGGCATCTCAAGTGTTCCTTAAAACCAAACAAGATCAACTTGCATATCTGATTCAAGTAAACTTGAGGATAGAGAAGGGCTTGGCCACCCTGACTCAAAACCAAGAGAGCTTGGAAAGGATCATTGAAACCAAGTTCTATGATCTTGATCTTAAAATGACAGAGATACAGACAGCGGTTGAGCAGCTCCAGGAAGAAGCCGAGGAGAGGAAAGGGCAGGCTACCACAGATGCCTTTTAGAGAGTGCTAAGAGGTCAGAGATCTGCTGCAGTACCCATGGCTAACACAAGAGCAACTACATCAGCACCTTCAATCACAACATCAGTACCACCTCCAGTTGCAACTTCACCAGCTCCAACCACTTCAACAGATGCATTCGTCCTTAGAGTCCTCTCAACACCACCTCCCGAAGATCAAGCCTAGAGAGACGCATAGCACTATGCATTTTCAAAATTTTTGGTAACTTGTTGCCAAAGGGGGAGAAATGTATAGGTCATAGGCTTCTAGAGAGAGTGTTTTGCTTATTTGTCTCTCTTGCTATTTGGTTGATACTTTTGTGTGCTTGCTTAATACTTTATGTCTATGTGTGTGAGATACTTATATGACCATGTGTTTGATCATATCATACATTAATGCTTGTGCTTGAATGATGTTGTCTTTTATATCTCTTGTATGATCACTCACTTTGCTTGGTGATGAGTGCATGTTTTTACTTTCTATCATTTTGAGCGCTCCACCAAGATGTATGTGACATGGAAGAGCAACCCATGATCCTGACCAATTGTGCATTTGCATTCAAAAGCAAAATTTAAATAATGCACAAATTTAGGGAGAGCTCTTGCTTATCACATACTTCTCAGAGCGACGATGTATTTCAATCTTATTATCATTTGTCGAAGCTTTGATATATATGTTGTCATCAATTACCAAAAAGGGGGAGATTGAAAGTACAACCATCCCTGGGTGGTTTTGGTAATTCCTAACAACATATAGCTCATTGAACTAATGCTATTTCAAGATGATCATTTCAGAAAGTTAATTGATTGGCATGGCATGGATTAGGAATGTGCCCCCCTCAAAATGCTAAGGACACATATTGGCTCAAGCTTAAGACTCTACATTTTCATTTTAGTGATCTAAGATCACATTGAGTCCATAGGAAAAGCCAATACTATTAATAAGGGATGAGGTGTTGCTTAATGGCTTGCTTGCTCAAAATGCTTAGTGGTATGCTCCAAAATCCCTAAACCACTTTCTCATATCCACATATGTCCCAAACCAAAAGTCAAACTCGGCCTCACCAAAATTATCTTTTCGGTGCCACCGAGTTCATTTGACATAGCCACTGCCAGAAACCCTAGTCACTTCGGTCTCACCGATAGGGATCTCGGTCTCACCGAGATGGGATTGCAAACTCTCTGTTTCCCTTCATAATGTTTAGGTCCAACCGAGATGAGCGATCGGTCCCACCGAGTTCGCAATGCAAACTCTCTGTTTCCCTTTCGTAACATTTCGGTCTCACCGAAATGAGTGACTCGGTGCCACCGAGTTTACCTGATCAACTCTCTGTTTGCCTATTACAGAAATCCTAACTAAAAATCCTAACTTTCACATTTTGAACTAAATTGGTCTGACCGAATTTCATGATTCGGTCTCACCGAGTTTGGTAAATTATGTGTAACGATTATATTTTGTGTGGAGGCTATATATACCCCTCCACCCATCCTCCATTTATGGAGAGAGCTATCCGAACGTGTCTACACTTCCAGCATACATTTTCTGAGAGAGAACCACCTACTCATGTGTTGAGACCAAGATATTCCATTCCAACCACAAGAATCTTGATCTCTAGCCTTCCCCAAGTTGCTTTCCACTCAAATCATCTTTCCAACAAATCCAAATCTGTGAGAGAGAGTTGAGTGTTGGGGAGACTATCATTTGAAGCATAAGAGCAAGGAGTTCATCATCAACACACCATTTATTACCTTTTGGAGAATGGTGTCTCCTAGATTGGTTAGTTGTCACTTGGGAGCTGTAACACCCCGAGAATCATGCGACAGTAATCCTCCTGTTGATGGTGCCATGTCATCACTCGTACTGTTGCTAATCCTCGCTTGATCCAAATCTTAGTTCGAACTAAGATTCAAATAAAGCCCAGAATTCAAATTTCTCAAACACGCAAAAGAAAATGTTCAAAGTGTGGAAAGTATTTCATAACTAATTATGGTGGTGACCCAACACTTTGTAAAGTATTTAAATCCCCTTTTGTGAATATAACATTGGCTAAAAATAATTGTTAAGTGCTTTTTTATTATTAAACATTTTCTAACTATTGTAAATCCCTCCCCAAACTTTCGTGGCAATGCCTAAAGCTGCAATGTGATTTATGGTCAAAGTTTCATATTACATGAAAGTCATTTGCTATCTAAAATAATTACAAAACAAAAAACTATAAAAGAAAAGGTAAATAAAAAGGATAAACAGAAAAGGGACGCACCCCGTCTGCCTGGGCCTTAGCCCACCCAACCGCATGGCCCAACCAGGCCCTGCACCAGCCGGCCCAGCCCAGCTCTCGGTCTCCTCCCTCCTCCTCCTACTGCTCGACCGACCGCAGCCGCGCCCGCTCGTCCCCGCCGGACCGTCTCGCCGTCCCCGTCGGCGAGAGCATAAGGGCGACGCCTCGGCCCCCTCGCCTCCCCACTTGCCCTTGCACTCCCCTCATCCTCTCTCCCACTCTCGCTACACCCCCTCCCCCAGACCCACTCCTTCCTTATCCCTCTCGCACGAGCCGCCCGAGCTCGGCCGTCGTCATGCCGTCGTCGATGCCGCGGCCACCGCGCTCATCGCACCACAAGAAGGCGCCCAGAAGAACCGCCACGGTCCACTTCGTCCATCCCGAGCATCGAATTGAGTGCAGCCGCCCCGTCCGCTCGCCATCGGGCGCATCTTCGTCGCGTACATCGCCGGCGACCGGTGTCGTTTACCACGGCTCTGGTCCACCTCCGGCCTCCCCGTCGACTCCATTGAAACCGTTGTGAGCTCCTCTTCCAAAATCCCCTATCTCCCCATGCTTGATTTCCCGTTGTAGCACCGTCCCGGACGAGGCCGAAGCCAGCGTCCGCCATGGCCAAGGAGCCCCGCGCTCCCGAACTCCCCCTGTCCGTCCTCTATCGCGCCCGGCCACGGCCTACAGCGTGCGTGCGCGCCCACACTCCCCGCTGCTGCTCTCACCTGCTGCGAACAGTCGCTCGTGGCCGCCATGGCCGGACCCCCGTGTCCCCGCGCGCATAGCCTCTCCTGGCCGCGCCCCTGCTGCTCGCGCGTGCCTGCGCGTGAGCCCGCCTCGCCCCGGCCACACCCCTGCCGCCTCCAACGTGTACTGCTGCCGCTGCAAGCTGCTGATTAATCCCTGTCGCTGCTGCTCTTAATCCCTACCGTTGTTGCTCTTGGCTACTACTTGCTGCTGCCGCCGTAGGCCGCTGTGAAGTCCCGTGCATGTGTGCCTACCATGTTCGGCCAACATGCTAGTGGCCGGCCCAGATAGATTAGTCTAGGAATAGTTACGTTAATTAAATTACTTGATTTTGTCTCAAAAAAATATTAAATTACTTGATTAGTATATGTGTAGATGACATGTGGGTCCCTTTCAATTAGATTAGTTTTATTTATTTGTTTAGGTACAACCTATGACATGTGGGCCACACCCTGCCCTTTTGACTAGTCAAAGTTGACTTGGTCAACTTGATTTAAAACAAATTAAAATAAAACCAGAAATTTATTTAAAACTTTAAAAAATCATATAAAATAATTTGTAACTCGGATGAAAAAGGTTTATACATGAAAGTTGCTCAGAAAGATGAGACGAATCAGAATACGTGGTCTGTTCGTCCGCCACACGTCCCTAGCATAGCGAACCTGCAACCGTCTCCTCTCTGTCATCTGTCCAAAAATGCAAACTTCGGGACAGCATTCCTGGATGTTCCCCCCTTTGCCGGTATCGTGTAGCACTGCGTTAGAACACCCCTTAGCACCGCTTGTTGTCATGTTATGTTTGTGATGCCTTGTGTGCTCTGTATTTATTGTTTCTTCCCCCTCTTCTTCTCCGGTAGACCTCGAGACCGACGCTGATGCCTTTGAGTATGACTACGTCAACGACGACCCCTCCTTGCCAGAGCAACCAGGCAAGCAAACCTCGCTTGAGCATTCCGATATCGCCCATTTCTTTCCCTCTCATGCTTGCATTAGAACTGCTACTGCTTTCTGTATGATCCTACTCTGATGCATAGCCTGTTGTTGTTACCTGCTTATCCTAAACTGCTTAGTATAGGTTGGTTAGAGATCCATCAGTGACCCCACCTTGTCCCAGTTGCCTCGCTTTATGTTCGATGACTCGATCAACGTGATCGACGTCCAGGCCCCGACACCGCACATCACCCCCCCTAGTTGTACGACACTACAGAGTTACTATCGAGTGCCAAGGGTGAACCTCATACATCACTCCTGATGAGATCTCTGTAATGTAGCTATACGGTCGAGGTCATCCAGGGTGATTTCCTCCTTAACCCCTTTTCGTTACGGCTCTGTCGTGCAACCCCTCAAGTGTGAACCTCGACGGTGGATCCTCTTACGTTCACCTTGATGACAACATCGAGTGGAATTCACCGGGGGTGATTCCTCGGGTTTTCCCCTTGGTGTAGACACACAATTACTATGGTTACTATGACTTTGCACTGAGCCATGTTACTAAAGACGGGTCGGCTCTGAGGGGTACCCGCGCGAGCTTAATAGCGAGTGATGTGGAGTCGGGTTGACCTGGAAGGTGCCCGCGAGATACTTACGAGGCGTGGCCCGGGCATTCTTAGCCCTTGCCGCAAGTACTCGAGACGGGGCGACGGGGTCACATGGATCGTGAGTCTCTGCTCGTTACTGCGCGCTCCTAATCCACTATGATTTGGATATTTGATCCAAGGGGCCTCTGGCCTGATAGCACTAACCATCACGTGGGCATTGTATAGGCGTTCTGCGTCGTATACATCAGCCGAAGCTTAATAGACGTCAGCGACTGAGCGGCGCGCGCCGGGTTGGACTGCGTAAGCTCCTGCCTTGTTGAAGGAGGTAGCTAGGTCCGCTCACCGCCTGCCCACGCAACGTGCAGGAGTTCCCGGGGCGATGGCCCATGACCCCTGGGGGCATAGGTTTAGTCCGGC
Source organism: Triticum urartu (assembly GCF_003073215.2). Classification (NCBI taxonomy): domain Eukaryota; kingdom Viridiplantae; phylum Streptophyta; class Magnoliopsida; order Poales; family Poaceae; genus Triticum; species Triticum urartu. The sequence continues at coordinate 439,918,173 of NC_053024.1, read as the reverse complement.
GTGCTGACCTCTCTATTAAGCCTAGGTCGGGTTGCAGCGTATTGTTTGGCCGAGGCCGGGCATGACCCAGGAAAGTGTGTCCGGCCGGAGTTAATCGAGCGTGGTGGGTAAGTTGGTGCACCCCTGCAGGGAAGAAAACAACCATCGATAGCCTGTCCTACGGTAATGGACACTTGGAGTTGTATCCCAATCGATACAACTAGAACTGGATACTGAAGGAAATATGCCCTAGAGGCAATAATAAAGTTATTATTTATTTCCTTGTATCATGATAAATGTTTATTATTCATGCTAGAATTGTATTAATCAGAAACATAATACATGTGTGAATACATAGACAAACAGAGTGTCACTAGTATGCCTCTACTTGACTAGATCGTTGATCAAAGATGGTTATGTTTCCTAACCATAGACATGAGTTGTTATTTGGTTAACGAGATCACATCATTAGGAGAATGATGTGATTGAATTGACCCATTCCATTAGCTTAGCACTTGATCGTTTAGTTTGTTGCTATTGCTTTCTTCATAACTTATATATGTTCCTATGACTATGAGATTATGCAACTCCCGTTTACCGGAGGACCACTTTGTGTGCTACTAAACGTCACAACGTAACTGGCTGATTATAAAGGTGCTCTATAGGTGTCTCCGAAGGTATTTGTTGGGTTGGCATATTTCGAGATTAGGATTTGTCACTCCGATTGTCGGAGAGGTATCTCTGGGCCCTCTCGGTAATGCACATCACTCAAGCCTTGCAAGCATTGCAACTAATAAGTTAGTTGCGGGATGATGTATTACGGAACGAATAAAGAGACTTGCCGATAACGAGATTGAACTAGGTATTGAGATACCGACGATCGAATCTCGGGCAAGTAACATATCGATGACAAAGAGAACAACGTATATTGGTGTGCTGTCTGACAGATAAAGATCTTCACAGAATATGTAGGAGCCAATATGAGCATCCAGGTTCCGCTATTGGTTATTGACCGGAGACGTGTCTCGGTCATGTCTACATAGTTCTCGAACCCGTAGGGTCCGCATGCTTAAAGTTCGGTGACGATCGTAATTAGGGTTTTTGTGTTTTGATGTACCGAAGGTTGTTCGGTGTCCCGGATGTGATCACGGACATGACGAGGAGTCTCGAAATGGTCGAGACATAAAGATTGATATATTGGAAGCCTATATTTGGATATCGAAAACATTCCGGGTGAGATCGGGATTTTACCGGAGTACCGGGGGTTACCGGAACCCCCCCGGGGGTTATTGGGCCTACATGGGCCCTAAGGGAGAAGAGGAGGGCCGGCCAGGGCAGGCCGCGCGCCCCCTCCCCCCTAGTCCGAATAGGACAAGGAAGGGGGGGGGGCGGCGCCCCCCTTTCCTCTTTCTCCCTTCCCCCTTCCTTTTCCAACAAGGCAAGAGGGGGGAGTCCTACTCCCGGTGGGAGTAGGACTCCTCCAGGCGCACCCCTTGGGCCGGCTGCACCTCCCCCTCTCCCTCCTTAATATACGGGGGCAAGGGGGCACCCCATGACACACAAGTTGATCTTCGTGATCGTTCCTTAGCCGTGTGCGGTGCCCCCTTCCACCATATTCCACCTCGGTCATATCGTAGCAGTGTTTAGGCGGAGCCCTGCGTCGGTAGAACATCATCACCGTCATCACGCCGTCATGCTGACGAAACTCTCCCTCAACACTTTGCTGGATCGGAGCTCGAGGGACGTCACCGAGTTGAATGTGTGCAGAACTCGGAGGTGCCGTACGTTCGGTACTTGGATCGGTCGGATCGGGAAGACGTACGACTACTTCCTCTATGTTGTGTTAACGCTTCCGTTGCCGGTCTACGAGGGTACGTAGACAACACTCTCCCCTCTCGTTGCTATGCATCACCATGATCTTGCATGTGCGTCGGAATTTTTTTGAAATTACTACGTTCCCCAACAGATACTTGTGATGAGAACTGGATGGTGATGAGATTTGGAATGTGTTGACACTTGGTTAGTATGGCTCTGGGATTGCTTTCTCGCAGGGAGTCGTGAAAGGATCTCTGGGCGAGGTTGATAACATTACTGCTACTTTACTTTATGCTACTCTACTCCCTCTTGTTGCTACAACATGGTGGTTTCCAGAAGATGCTAGTCTTCGATAGGCTAGGCTTTCCCCTTCCCTTCTAGCATTCTGCAGTTTAGTCCACAGATACAACCCATTCCTTTGATACAGATGCATACTTAGTTTAGATCTGATGTAAGTCTTGCGAGTACTTTGGACGAGCACTCACGGTTGCTTTGCTACTTCTTTTTCCCCCATACCCGATTGTTGCGACCAGATGACGGATCCCAGGAGCCAGACGACGCCACTGATGACTACTACTACCTGGAGGATGCTTACTACTACGTGAAGACCGCTGACGACTTGGAGTAGTTAGGAGGCTCCCAGGCAGGAGGCCTTGCCTTTTTGATCGTTGTTGCTTTTGTGCTAGCCTTCTTAAGGCAATCTTGTCTAACTTATGTCTGTACTTAGATATTGTTGCTTCCGCTGACTCTTGTGTATTCGAGCTTATGTATTCGAGCCGTCGAGGCCCCTGGCTGGTAATATAAAGCTTGTATTATTTTAATTTGTGTCTAGAGTTGTGTTGTGATATCTTCCCGTGAGTCCTTGATCTTGATCGTACACATTTGCGTGTATGATTAGTGTACGGTCAAACCGGGGGCGTCACAAGTTGGTATCAGAGCCGACTGCCTGTAGGTAGCCCGTTTTCCAACTCCTTGGCCGAAGTCGAGTCTAGTCACTACAAAAATAGTTTTACTAACATGGTTGTGTGGCTTACGGGCCCACGTCGCCATTGGGTGGTATTAGGATCTTTTACTCCTCGTCTATAATCTGGGACTCTGATCTCTCTTCTATTCGGGTTAAATGGGTTTACTAACTTGCACATTAGGATCTCGTGATCACATCCACCCGGAGAGCCCCTTATTTCAGATGATCGCCTGCTGCATCAGAAGATTCCGAAGATACTCTACGATATTCTCTCGAGACTTTGTGCCTGTTGCCTTTGCAATTCCCTACCAGCGAAATATCCTTATGGATAACTACACAGACTTGCCAATCTTACATTCTATCCCATTGATCTTGTTATTACAAGATGCGTTGAACTGCTTTCCTTTTTCCGAGAATCCTTTGAGCTTACTGCCTTGCAGTTCCTTGTCATCTGAATACCCCTACGGATAACTTTGTGCACCTATCTAGCATCCGCTCATCCTCAGTTGATTCATGTACTTCTCAAAAGTCTTCATAATACCATTCGTTCTTGTGAAAATCCTCAACAGCCTATTCTTCTTGAATTTCTTGCTTGCTTGCATTGTGGTTAATACCATAAGTCTAGTAATATTATTGTCAGCCTTTGTCATTATCATTTTGAGTCTGTTGATACAATATGTTGAGAATGCTTGCAATCCTCAATCAGATCCTAGAATTCATCCTTCCGGCTCAGACGTCATTTTAGCATGTGCTGAATCTCGTTTAATCAAATCGCCATCGATTGTACCCCTAAGGCTATTCTACCTATCCATCCCTAATCAGAGCATTGCTTCCGACCCCTTGTCATGGAATTCATAATTCCTTTGCAATTGAGCTTTGAGTTAGTCAGTTGTTTCTATAGTCTGATCTCCTTGCATTCTTTCTTCCTCTAGTTGAATATTGATGCTCACATCAGATCCCTTGTGGACCACCAGACCCCCCCCCTTTTCGGATTTTATCCGACAACGCCCTTCATATTCAATAAGCGTTTGAGCCCTTCCTCGGATACATAATGCTTTTGGTAAATTGTATCCTCTGCTTTCTCAAGCATGCTCTACTATCGAGTTTGTGTTATTTATTCTTGAAATTTATGACATATGTTCCTAAGATGCCCCGATGGGTTGAAACTGTGCCTTCCCTAATCTGTGTGAACTCGAAAGTTATGCGGGTTATACTCTACTGGCTTTTTGTCAGATAGAATTTCAATACTACAGCTTGAAAGATCGTCGATGTCGCCTAGAGGGGGGGTGAATAGGCGTTTTAAAATAATTACAGTTTAGGCTTTAACAAATGCGGAATAAACCTAGCGGTTAATTTGTCAAGCACAAAATCTAAAACAACTAGGCTCACCTATGTGCACCAACAACTTATGCTAAGCAAGATAAGCAACTATGTGATAGCAAGATATATGACAAGAAACAATATGGCTATCACAAAGTAAAGTGCATAAGTAAAGGGGCTCGGGTAAGAGATAACCAAGGCACGCGGAGACAACGATGTATCCCGAAGTTCACACCCTTGCGGATGCTAATCTCCGTTTGGAGCGGTGTGGAGGCACAATGCTCCCCAAGAAGCCACTAGGGCCACCATAATCTCCTCACGCCCTCGCACAATGCAAGATGCCGTGATTCCACTAAGGGACCCTTGAGGGCGGTCACCGAACCCGTACAAATGGCAACCCTTGGGGGCGGTCACCGAACCCGTACACTTTGGCAACCCTTGGGGGCGGTCACCGGTACCCATCAAATTGCTCGGGGCGATCTCCACAACCTAATTGGAGACCCCGATGCTTTCCCGGGGCTTTTCACCACAATGATTGAGCTCCGAACAACACCAACCGTCTAGGGCGCCAAGGCACCCAAGAGGAACAAGCTCTAGGGTGCCCAAACACCCAAGAGTAATAAGCTTCTCAACCTTCACTTCCACGTATCACCGTGGAGAACTCAAACCGATGCACCAAATGCAATGGCAAGGGCACACGGAGTGCCCAAGTCCTTCTCTCTCAAATCCCACCGAAGCAACTAATGCTAGGGAGGAAAATGAGAGGAAGAACAAGAAGGAGAACACCAAGAACTCCAAGATCTAGATCCAAGGGGTTCCCCTCACATTGAGGAGAAAGTGATTGGTGGAAATGTGGATCTAGATCTCCTCTCTCTTTTCCCTCAAAAACTAGCAAGAATCCATGGAGGGATTGAGATTTAGCAAGATCGAAGAAGGTCAACAATGGGGGAAGAACACGAGCTCAAAGGATAAGGTTCAATGGGGAAGAAGACCCCCTTTTATAGGAGGGGGAAAATCCAACCGTTAAGTGCTCAGCCCGCACACGAGCGGTACTACCGCTCAGGTGGAAGAAACAGGGAAAAGGAGCAACAAAACATGAACCTTGGGGTGGTAGTACCGCAGGAGACAGCGGTACTACCGCTGGGTTAAGCGGTACTACCGCTCCCTTCGGCAGTACTGCCGCGCAGAACGAAGGGTAAAGGGAAAGAGGGAACCGGGCGGTACTACCGCAGAGGAAGGGCGGCACTGCCGCTAAGGAGCGGTACTGCCGCAGCGAGGTACCGCACAATCCGACACAGAAAAAGACCCCTCGAATCGACGCGGTAGGGACCTGGTAAGCCAGCGGTAGTACTGCTGCGGAGTCACTGCCGGTACTACCGCTGCGGAGCGGTACTGCCGATTGTGACCCCTCAATGGTACTACCGCTGGGTACCACGGTACTACCGCTGGGACCCTGACAAAAACCACACTCAAGAAAACAAGAACTGCCATAACTTCTGCATATGAGCTCCGAATTGAGCAAACTCAAGCTTGTTGGAAACAAGACGACGAGTAGCATCAAAACAGCGACTGGTTATAGTAAGAAGAGGCAGGGGAGGTATGCCTAACAAAAAGAGGAGTGAAACCTCCAACCGAGAAGAATCGGCAAAACCTCCAACATCGAAAACATCATAGAAGATGCATGCGAACTCCGTTTTCGATGAACTCAAGCTTGTCATCAAGATGACCATAAGCTCTAAGACTCACAAAGAGAACCAAACAAGAACCAAGAAAGATGATGCAAGGATGCAATGGTTTGAGCTCTCAACGAACGATACGATCAAGCTACTCATCGAGAGCCACCCTTGATAGTACGGCAATCGATCCTATAACCCGGTCTCCCAACTACCTTCATGAGACCGGTAAAATAGAAAACCTACCAAGGGCAAACCTTTGCCTTGCACATGGTCCACTTGAGCTAGATGATGACGATCTTGACTTCCTCAAGTTGGACCACCTTTCTTGATTATGTTGGCTCGATGAAGACTAGTTGATTGCTCCCCCATACTCCACTATGGGTGAGCCTTTCTTCCGCACATCTTCACAAGTCCATTGTCACCACAATGGACGGCAAGCTTCAAGCATTTGATCTCTTCGTGATGCTCCACCTGAACTTGCACCGCAACCTTTCTTGATTGTGTTCAGTCGATGAAGACTAGTTGTGTAACACCCCCAGTGTCATGCTACAGTAATCCCCTGTTAATGGGGCCATGTCATCACATTACTGTTGCTAATCCTCACTTGATCCAAATCTCCGTTCAATTTCAAACTCAAATTTAAAGTCAAAATTCAAAATTGCTCAAACATGAAAACTAAAATGTTCATCATGTGCCAAATAATCCACAACTAATAATGGTGGTGAACCAACATTTTTGCAAAGGGTTTAAGTGGCTTAAACTACTTAAAACAGTGACCGAAGCAATAAATTAAATGCCTTTTTAATTTATAAAATTGGCAAACTATTTCAAAAGTCTCACAATATTTTTGTGGCAGTGCACTTTAATTCTTGAAATTGTTTTGGCCAGTGGCATAATTTTGCAAGTCATTATTGGCTAAAAGGAAAATGCAAAAGCTGCTGAAAAAAAGGAAAAACTAAAAGAAAAAGGAAAAGGAAAGAATGGGTGGGAGAGCCCTGGCCTCCCCTTGGGCCTCGGCCCACCTCGGCCAGCCAGACGGCCCACAGCCCCCTCCTCCTCACTGCCCTGGGCCTCTGCCCAGCAGCCCAACCCCCCCCCCCCGGTCGTCTTCTACTACTCGACCGACCGCTCGATCGCGGTCGCCACCGGACCGGCTCACCGGCGTCGGCGGCGAGGGGATAAGGTCCCCCGACGCCTCGGGCTTCCCCGTCTCCCCTCCCCACTTGCCTCCTCATCTCCCAGATCCACCTCTCCCCTCTTCCTCACTCCCGCTCTGCCGATCTGGAGAAAGGGGCCGACGCTTTCGTCGCCGTCGCCGCGCCACCATCGTGGCCACTGCCGTCCCCGGGCGCCTCCGGCGTGTCCACCTGCCCCGTCGACCTCTGCTACGCCCTCCCCGACCACGGGCTCGGTTCGGAAGCCACCAGGGAACCCACTGCCTCCCCGTCTTCAACCTCCGTCCGCCACGGTCGCCGCCATCTTCCTCCTCTCCGGCGACCCCCCTGCTGCTACTAAGCCTATCACCGGCCTCCATGTGCCGCTCGGTGAGCCCCTCATCCTTCTCCCTCTCTCTGTTCCCTCTCGCGCGCCCTCTAGCCTCATCTCCAACCGCGGCCGAATGCTGGCGTCCGCCCCGCCTCTCGCCGTCGTCGTTCCAGCCCGTTACGGGCTGCCCCGCCACCGTAGATGGATGCAGCGTCGAAGGCCCATTCGAACGCGACCAACCGCGACCGATTTGGTGCCCCGTAGGCCTTTCCTGACGCGCTCCCGAACGCCGCTGCCGCCTCTGCTCGCCGCCGGCGATGCTCCGGCCGTCCCCGACGTCGGTCGTCGTCACCATCGTGTGCGCGACGCCAGGCCGCGCCCTTAGGTCCAAGCCGCAGGTCCTGAGGCTCCCTGTAGTGCGGCCCCGGCCAACTCCGGCGAGGCGCCGCGTTGCTTTGGTCGCCGCAGCTAGCTCCGGCACCACCGCTGACCTGGCCGGCCGAGGCCACCCCCTGGGTTGCTGACCCGTGGGCCCGGCTGACCTGTTGACTTCGGTCAACTGCTGACTGGGCACTCTGGCCCACTAACATGCGGGCCCCGCCGCGTAATTAATTTAACTAAACCAGTTTTATATTTAAAAGTAATTAGTTTAGCTAATTAGTCACTGACATGTGGGGCCCAACTGCTAATTAACCCCCTGTTCTTATAAAATAACCCACTGTTAGCCCTCTGTCTATGACATGTGGGACCCGCTGGTCAGTTTGACCTGGTCAGCGAGTCTGTTGACTGCTGACGTCATATCCACGCTATGATGACGTCATATTTCATTTCTGTTAATATAAATAATCTCAGAAAATGTTTAAATCTTTAGAAATTCATAGAAAATAAACCGTAACTCGGATGAAAATGTTTACTATATGAAAGTTGCTCAGAAAAATCCAACGAATCTGAATACACGGTCCGTTTATCTGTCACATGCCCCTAGCATGCTGAACATGGAACCGTCCCCTCTCTTTCATCTGTCCGAAATCCGCCTACAGCCGGGAAATCATCCTCGGATGTTTCCCCCCTTCGTCTGCAATGTGTAGTACCGCGTTAGAGCACACCTAGCACTACGTATCGTCGTGTCATGCTTAGTGATATCTATGTGTGCTTCTATTTACCGTTTCTTCCACCTCTTCTCTTTGATAGACCCCGAGACCGATGTCGCCCCTGTGATCGACTACGTCGACGATGACCCCTCCTTGCCAGAGCAACCAGGCAAGCCCCCCCCCTTTGATCATCCCGATATCGCACATTCCATTCTCTCATGCTTGCATTAGATTTTGCTACTGTTATTGTTTGCTCCTATTCTGATGCATAGCCTGCTTTTGTATCTGCTGTTGTACCTTACCTGATTATCCTAAACTACTTAGTATAGGTTGGTTAGTGATCCATCAGTGACCCCCACCTTGTCCCAGTTGCCCCACTTTATGTTTGATGACTCGATCAACGTGATCGACGCCCAGGCCCCGACACCGCACATCACGCCCCCTTAGTTGTATGACTCTGCAGAGTTACCATCGAGTGTCGAGGGTGGAACCTCTTACATCACTCCTGATGAGATCTTCGTAGTGTAGCTTTACGGTCGAGGTCATCGAGGGTGATTTCCTCCTTAACCACTTCCGTTACGGCTCTGTCGTGCAACCCATCAAATGTGAACCTCGAGGGTGGATCCTCTTACGTTCACCTTGATGACAACATCGAGTGGAATTCACCGGGGGTGATTCCTCGGGTTTTCCCCTTGGTGTTAGACACACAGTTACTATGGTTACTATGACTTTGCACTGAACCATGTGACTAAAGACGGGTTGACCCTGAGTGGTACCCGCGCGAGCTTAATTGCGAGTGATGTGGAGTCGGGTTGACCTGGATGGTGCCCGCGAGATACTTACGAGGCGTGGCCGGGCATTCTTAGCCCTTGCCGCAAGTACTCGAGACGGGGCAACGGGGTCACATCTTTCGTGAGTCTCTGCTTGTTACCGCGCGTTCCTAATCCACTACGATTTGGATATTTGATCCGAGGGGCCTCTGGCCTGATAGCACTAACCATCACGTGGGCATAGTATGGGCGTTCTGCGTCATATACATCAGCCGAAGCTTAATAGACGTCAGCGACTGAGCGGCGCGCGCCGGGTTGGACTAGAAAGAACCTACCTTGATGAAGGAGGTAGCTAGGTCTGCTCACCGGCCGCCCACGCAACGTGCAGGAGTTCCCGGGGAGATGGCCCATGACCCCTAGGGGCATAGGTTTAGTCCGGCGTGCTGGCCTCTCTATTAAGCCTAGGTCGGGTTGCGGCATATTGTTTGGCCGAGGCCGGGCATGACCCAAGAAAGTGTGTCTGGCCGGAGTTAATCGAGCGTGGTGGGTAAGTTGGTGCACCCCTGCAAGGAAGAAAACATCTATTGATAGCCTGTCCTACGGTAACGGACACTTGGAGTTGTATCCCGATCGATACAACTAGAACTGGATACTTGTTATGAGAAATGAATGGATGGTGATGAGAATTGGATTGTGATGATAACTAGATAGTATGGCTCTGGGATTGCTTTCTTGCAGGGAGTCGAGAAAGGATCTCTGGCCGAGGTTGATAACATTACTGCTACCTTACTTTATGCTACTCTACTCCCTCCTGTTGCTGCAAGATGGTGGTTTCCAGAAGATGCTAGTCTTCGATAGGCTAGGCTTTTCCCCTTCCCTTCTGGCATTCTGCAGTTTAGTCCACAGATACAACCCATTCCTTTGATACAGATGCATACTTAGTTTAGATCTGATGTAACTCTTGCGAGTACTTTGGATGAGTACTCATGGTTGCTTTGCTACTTCTTTTCCCCCATACCCGATTGTTGCGACCAGATGACGGATCCCAGGAGCCAGACGATGCCACTGATGACTACTACTACCCGGAGGATTCCTACTACTACGTGAAGACCGCAGACGACTAGGAGTAGTTAGGAGGCTCCCAGGCAGGAGGCCTTGCCGTTTCGATCATTGTTACTTTTGTGCTAGCCTTCTTAAGGCAAACTTGTCTAACTTATGTCTGTACTCAGATATTGTTGCTTCCGCTGACTCTTGTGTTTTCGAGCTTATGTATTCGAGCCCTCGAGGCCCCTGGCTTGTAATATAAAGCTTGTATTATTTTAATTTGTGTCTAGAGTTGTGTTGTGATATCTTCCCGTGAGTCCTTGATCTTGATCGTACACATTTGCGTGTATGATTAGTGTATGATTGAATTGAGGGCGTCACAAGTTGATTGCTCCCCCATACTCTACTATGGGTGAGCTACTCTTCCGCACATCTTCACAGGTCCATTGTCACCACAAAGGACAGCAAGCTTCAAGCATTTGATCTCTTTAACTTAGTCTTGATCAACCTCTCACAAGACCAATCTTTAGGTAATTCCTTGAATAGCACCTTGGTCGACACAAACTCTCCTTGAAACCAACACATGTACTCCAAGAAAAGCCTATGGACAAAACCTTCAAATATAACTCAAGGCAACCATTAGTCCATAGAGATTGTCATCAATTACCAAAACCAAACATGGGGGCAACGCATGTTCTTTCACAGCTTCATCAAGAGCGAGAAGTAAAATGAAAGGTTATGCATTGTAGAAGTGGGAGTCGACCCTGAACCTTTGTGTTCATGCCCACGGACACGGTGTGGGACTTATCATGAAAGCTTCTTGCAAGGATATTTAATCATTTGAATATTCTTCCGGTATCGTAAATTGGATCCCTTGCAGTTATGGTCCTGACCATATTTCCTCTTTGATCCCATTTACTGGGTAAGTTACAATTACTTATCCTCTGCAAATCATTCCCCCGTCCAACCTCTACTCCAATTTACCTTCTGGCATTACACCTAGTACTTGATACTGGGAAGCTTTATACCCCATCACATCATTCCTAGCCTGATCGGCTATATTTTTATCATGACAACTTTTTAACTATGCTACCTAGTCCTTATGCCCGGAGCAACTTCCGACGATGAGCTAAGCTTACGTCGATCTTCCTCATCTCATCATTTCACCTCGAACAACAAGCTTGACTTTGAGCTTGTGTCGAATCCGTGGTTCTCATAGCCTTTCACTTCATCCTCCCTTTTCTGCTCGAGGGCATCTTCATAGAGTCTCTCGACAAACTTTGTCTTGATCACCGTCACACTTTGGCTTCTTTAGAGATGTCAATTTAATTCATGGCTAGAAATATCATCCTTGCCTCTCGATGATTTGTGTCAGCATCAACAACATTCTTGTCTTCCCCCCAACACAAACTTGATCATATTGATTTTGGGAATACATCCTTTTTGACATGTCGGTGGATTGCTACTGAGCCCGTCGGCCACACCCTCATCTTTTCCCTGCTAAAATTGTATGACTTATTTTCTAAGTTGTTTCCGATGGATCCTTGGTGTATCCAAAGTCTGACCTTTGCTTGAAACCATGTCAATGCTATCTCGAAGCATGTCTGTGGTAATTCGATCTCCAATAAGAACATTTAAAGCACGATACTAAATTTTCTTTATCAATTATCCAAAACCGTTGTATAGGTAATGTCATGAAATTCTTTCCCTTTACCTAATTGGTTATCTACTTACTATCCTGTCATGGATATCATCCTCTGCTTGTCCTTGGGAAGGATATACTCCTGATAATTGTGTTTAAACACATTTTCCTTTCCATTGTTCTGATTAATATACTAATCATATTTTTCCTTTCCATTCTTTTCTTTAACCTTTCCGGTAAACTAACTTATCTCAGTAGAGATAATTTCTTGCTTAGGTAAGCACCTCAATGTCAAACTCTGTCAGTAAAGACCATGTTATTATTGCTGTTGACATTCCGGTAACCACCGATGGACGAGAACTTTGCCTAATGGCCCGCCTCGTTCAACGAGCGGGATAATGGTTCTCTTCGTCCCTCGCCCTTGGTACCGATGTTGTTGCCGACATAACTGATAGGCTATTCTCTGACATGCCTTGCTTACATGATCGTGCAAGACGTCACCGCCCTTCCTACTTTTAACCCACATGGTGGGCCCATAACCCACAGTTCCACAGGATCGAAACCTGACTCTACTGTACATCCATGTTTCCAAAGTTATTCCTCGTACATGGCCTCGTACGTAATTCACGAGCCACCTTTCTAGAGATGGTCTATTCTGGTATCAGACACAATACTTATTCCCATCGTTTTGAACCCTTTCACCCTCTGTTACAGGCAATGAACGGTTGCCTATCTGCTTGAAACCTCTTATTGTACCTTCTTACGTTGCTCTCAATGATTTTCTTAAATTTCAGTTCGAGAGATTCTTTCTGCCACCTTCCCTGAGTGAACTACCAGATAATCAGCCCTGTAAAGGACCGTTCTTCCGAAGTTACCCCTTAACCTATTCGTAAGTACGATCGAATTTCCGAAGAAAAGTAGTCGACTTCATCATGATGACCTAGAGCAGAGAAATGAAGACATCAACGAAAGGGATTAACTTCTTCGAGAAGAGCAACAAAAAAAAACGAGAAGATCCGTTAGAAGTACAAAACCAGAACTTTTCTCCTTACTCCACCTCTTAAAATCTCGGGACGAGATTTCTTGTAGTGGGGGAGATTTGTAACACCCCGAGAATTATGCGACAGTAATCCTCCTGTTGATGGTGCCATGTCATCACTCGTACTGTTGCTAATCCTCGCTTGATCCAAATCTTAGTTCGAACTAAGATTCAAATAAAGCACAGAATTCAAATTTCTCAAACACGCAAAAGAAACTGTTCAAAGTGTGGAAAATATTTCATAACTAATTATGGTGGTGACCCAACACTTTGTAAAGTATTTAAATCCCCTTTTGTGAATATAACATTTGCTAAAAATAATTGTTAAGTGCTTTTTAATTATTAAACATTTTCTAACTATTTTAAATCCCTCCCCAAACTTTCATGGCAATGCCTAAAACTGCAATGTGATTTATGGTCAAAGTTTCATATTACATGAAAGTCATTTGCTATCTAAAATAATTACAAAACAGAAAACTATAAAAGAAAAGGTAAATGAAAAGGATAAACAGAAAAGGGACGCACCCCGTATGCCTGGGCCTTAGCCCACCCAACCGCATGGGCCAACCAGGCCACGCACCAGCCGGCCCAGCCCAGCTCTCGGTCTCCTCCCTCCTCCTACTGCTCGACCGACCGCAGCCGCGCCCGCTCGTCCCCGCCGGACCGTCTCGCCGTCCCCGTCGGCGAGAGGATAAGGGCGACGCCTCGGCCCCCTCGCCTCCCCACTTGCCCTTGCACTCCCCTCATCCTCTCTCCCACTCTCGCTACACCCCTCCCCCAGACCCACTCCTTCCTTATCCCTCTCGCACGAGCCGCCCGAGCTCGGCCGTCGTCATGCCGTCGTCGATGCCGCGGCCACCGCGCTCCTCGCACCACAAGAAGGCGCCCAGAAGAACCGACACGGTCCACTTCGTCCATCCCGAGCATCAAATCGAGTGCAGCCGCCCCGTCCGCTCGCCATCGGGCGCATCTTCGTCGCGTACATCGCCGGCGACCGGTGTCGTTTACCACGACTCTGGTCCACCTACGGCCTCCCCGTCGACTCCATTGGAACCTTTGTGAGCTCCTCTTCCAAAATCCCCTATCTCCCCATGCTTGATTTCCCGCTGTAGCACCGTCCCGGACGAGGCCGAAGCCAGCGTCCGCCATGGCCAAGGAGCCCCGCGCTCCCGAACTCCCCCTGTCCGTCCTCTATCGCGCCCGGCCGCGGCCTACAGCGTGCGTGCGCGCCCACACTCCCCGCTGCTGCTCTCACCTGCTGCGAACAGTCGCCCGTGGCCGCCATGGCCGGACCCCCGTGTCCCCGCGCGCATAGCCTCTCCTGGTCGCGCCCCTGCTGCTCGCGCGTGCCTGCGCGTGAGCCCGCCTCGCCCCGGCCACACCCCTGCCGCCTCCCACGCGCGCCCTCGCCAGCTCCTCGCCGTGCCTGCGCTTCTCACTGCTGAACTAATGCTGCTCGCGAGCCGCTACCTCCGCACGCGTTCGCTGTTGCTGCTGGACGCCAGGCTTCTTACTTGTTACTGCTGCCGCTGCATACTGCTGATGCCGCTGTGTACTGCTGCCGCTGCATGCTGCTGATTATTCCCTGTCGCTGCTGCTCTTAATCCCTACCGCTGTTGCTCTTGGCTACTGCTTGCTGCTGCCGCCGTAGGCCATGGCCGCTGTGCACTCCCGCGCATGCGTGCCTACCATGTTCGGCCAACATGCTAGTGGCCGGCCCAGATAGATTAGTCTAGGAATAGTTAGGTTAATTAAATTACTTGATTAGTATATGTGTAGATGACATGTGGGTCCCTTTCAATTAGATTAGTTTTATTTATTTGTTTAGTTACAACCTATGACATGTGGGCCACACCCTGCCCTTTTGACTAGTCAAAGTTGACATGGTCAACTCGGTTTAAAACAAATTAAAATAAAACTAGAAATTTATTTAAAACTTTAAAAATCATATAAAATAATCTGTAACTCGGATGAAAAAGTTTTATACATGAAAGTTGCTCAGAAAGACGAGACTAATCTGAATACGTGGTCCGTTCGTCCGCTACACGTCCCTAGCATAGCGAACATGCAACCGCCTCCTCTCTTTCATCTGTCCGAAAACGCAAACTTCGGGAAAGCATTCCCGGATGTTCCCCCCTTTGCCGGTATCGTGTAGCACTGCGTTAGAACACCCCTTAGCACCGCTTGTTGTCATGTTATGTTTGTGATGCCTTGTGTGCTCCATATTTACTGTATCTTCCCCCTCTTCTTCTCCGGTAGACATCGAGACCGACGCTGATGCCTTTGAGTATGACTACGTCAACGACGACCCCTCCTTGCGAGAGCAACCAGGAAAGCAAACCCCCCTTGAGCATTCCGATATCGCCCATTTCTTTCCCTCTCATGCTTGCATTAGAACTACTATTGCTTTCTGTATGATCCTACTCTGATGCATAGCCTGTTGTTGTTACCTGCTTTCATACCTTACCTGCTTATCCTAAACTGCTTAGTATAGGTTGGTTAGAGATCCATCAGTGACCCCACCTTGTCCCAGTTGCCTCGCTTTATGTTCGATGACTCGATCAACGTGATCGACGTCCAGGCCCCGACACCGCACATCACCCCCTAGTTGTACGACACTACAGAGTTACTATCGAGTGCCGAGGGTGAACCTCATACATCACTCCTGATGAGATCTCTGTAATGGCTATACGGTCGAGGTCATTGAGGGTGATTTCCTCCTTAACCTCTTTCCGTTACGGCTTTGTCGTGCAACCCCTCAAGTGTGAACCTCGAGGGTGGATCCTCTTACGTTCACCTTGATGACAACATCGAGTGGAATTCACCGGGGGTGATTCCTCGGGTTTTCCCCTTGGTGTTAGACACACAGTTACTATGGTTACTATGACTTTGCACTGAGCCATGTTACTAAAGACGGGTCGGCCCTAAGGGGTACCCGCGCAAGCTTAATAGCGAGTGATGTGGAGTCGGGTTGACCTGGAAGGTGCCCGCGAGATACTTACGAGGCGTGGCCGGGCATTCTTAGCCCTTGCCGCAAGTACTCGAGATGGGGCGACGGGGTCACATCGATCGTGAGTCTCTGCTCGTTACCGCATGCTCCTAATCCACTACGATTTGGATATTTGATCCGAGGGGCCTCTGGCCTGATAGCACTAACCATCACATGGGCATTGTATGGGCGTTCTGCGTCGTATACATCAGCCGAAGCTTAATAGACGTCAGCGACTGAGCGGCGCGCGCCGGGTTGGACTGCATAAGCTCCTGCCTTGTTGAAGGAGGTAGCTAGGTCTGCTCACCGGCCACCCACGCAACGTGTAGGAGTTCCCGGGGCGATGGCCCATGACCCCTGGGGGCATAGGTTTAGTCCGACATGTTGACCTCTCTATTAAGCCTAGGTCGGGTTGCGGCATATTGTTTGGCCGAGGCCGGACATGACCCAGGAAAGTGTGTCCGGCCGGAGTTAATCGAGCGTGGTGGGTAAGTTGGTGCACCCCTGCAGGGAAGAAAACATCTATCGATAGCCTGTCCTACGGTAACGGACACTTGGAGTTGTATCCCGATCGATACAACTAGAACTGGATACTTGTGATGAGAACTGGATGGTGATGAGATTTGGAATGTGTTGACACTTGGATAGTATGGCTCTGGGATTGTTTTCTCACAGGGAGTCGAGAAAGGATCTCTGGCCGAGGTTGATAACATTACTGCTACTTTACTTTATGCTACTCTACTCCCTCCTGTTGCTGCAAGATGGTGGTTTCCAGAAGATGCTAGTATTCGATAGGCTAGGCTTTCCCCTTCCCTTCTGGCATTCTGCAGTTTAGTCCACAAATACAACCCATTCCTTTGATACAGATGCATACTTAGTTTAGATCTGATGTAACTCTTGCGAGTACTTTGGATGAGTACTCACGGTTGCTTTGCTACTTCTTTTTCCCCCATACCCGATTGTTGCGACCAGATGACGGATCCCAGGAGCCAGACGACGCCACTGATGACTACTACTGCCTGGAGGATGCTTACTACTACGTGAAGACCGCTGACGACTTGGAGTAGTTAGGAGGCTCCCAGGCAGGAGGCCTTGCCTTTTCGATCGTTGTTGATTTTGTGCTAGCCTTCTTAAGGCAATCTTGTCTAACTTATGTCTGTACTCAGATATTGTTGCTTCTGCTGACTCTTGTGTTTTCGAGCTTATGTATTCGAGCCCTCGAGGCCCCTGGCTGGTAATATAAAGCTTGTATTATTTTAATTTGTGTCTAGAGTTGTGTTGTGATATCTTTCCGTGAGTCCTTGATCTTGATCGTACACATTTGCGTGTATGATTAGTGTACGGTCAAACTGGGAGCGTCACTGGAGCCTCCGACAAGATTGTGGAGTTGAACCAAGGAGTTTGTAAGGGCAAGGAGATCGCCTACTTCGTGAATATCTACCCAAGTGAGGCAAGTCCTTCGTGGGCGATGGCCACGGTGGGATAGACAAGGTTGCTTCTTCATGGACCCTTCGTGGGTGGAGACCTTCGCGGACTCGCGCGGCTGTTACCCTTCGTGGGTTGAAGTCTCCATCAACTTGGATGTACGATAGCACCACCTATCGGAACCACATCAAAAATCTCCGTGTCTACATTGCATTTGCCCCCTCCAAACTCCTCCCTTTACCTTCATGTGCTATGTTTTACATTTCGCTGCTATACTCTTTAGACCTGCATGCGTAGCTTGATTGCTTGACTTGTGCTAAGCTGCTAAAATCTGCCAAGACTTAAAATTGGGAAAATGATAGATTTTTATTTGGTTAAGTAGTCTAATCACCCCCTCTAGACATACTTTTGATCCTACACAAACAGAGTGTCCCTAGTATGCCTCTACTTGACTAGCTCGTTAATCAAAGATGGTTAAGTTTCCTAACCATAGACATGTGTTGTCAGTTGATGAAACGAGATCACATCATTAGAGAATGATGTGATGGACATGACCCATCTGTTAGCTTAGCATAATGATCATATAGTTTTATTGCTATTGCTTTCTTCATGACTTATACATATTCCTTTGACTATGAGATTATGCAACTCCCGAATACCGAAGGAACACTTTGTGTGCTGTCAAACATCACAACATAACTGGGTGATTATAAAGATGCTCTAAAGGTGTCTCCGATGGTGTTTGTTGAGTTGGCATAGATCAAGATTAGGATTTGTCACTTCGTGTATCGGAGAGGTATCTCTGGGCCCTCTCGGTAATGCACATCACTATAAGCCTTGGAAGCAATCTGATTAATGAGTTAGTTGCGGGATGATGCATTACGGAATGAGTAAAGAGACTTGCCGGTAACGATATTGAACTAGGTATAATGATACCGACGATCGAATCTCGGGCAAGTAACATACCGATGACAAAGGGAATTATGTATGCTGTCATAAGGTTCGACCGATAAAGATCTTTGTAGAATATGTTGGAACCAATATGGGCATCCAGGTTCCGCTATTGGTTATTGACCAGAGATGTGTCTCGGTCATGTCTACATAGTTCTCGAACCCGTAGGGTCCGCACGCTTAATGTTCGTTGACGATATAGTATTATATGAGTTATGTAACCGAATGTTGTTTGGAGTCGCTGATGAGATCATGGACATGACGAGGAGCTCCAGAATGGTCCAGAGGTAAAGATTGATATATGGGATAGTAGTGTTTGAACTCCGGAAGGGTTCCGGAATTCACCGGAACGGGTTCCGGGTGTCTCCCGAAATGTTTGGGTACGAGAACACTTTATTTGGGCCAAAGGGGAAAGCCTACGAGGCTTTTGGAAAGTGCAAAAGGAAGTTTTGCGGAGGCCAGAGGCTAGATGCCACCCTGGAGTTCGAGTAGGACTCTTGCCTTTCGGGCAAAACCGACTTTGAGGAGGCTTTTACTCCAAGTTTCGACCCCATGGCTCAACATATAAATAGAGGGGCAGGGCTAGCACCAAAGACACATCAAGAAACACCAAGTCATGTGCCGGCAACCCCGTCCCCTCTAGTTTATCCTCCGTCATAGTTTTCGTAGTGCTTAGGCGAAGCCCTGCGGAGAATTTTCTTCACCAACACCGTCACCACGCCGTTGTGCTACCGGAACTCATCTACTACTTCGCCCCTCTTGTTGGATCAAGAAGGCGAGGACGTCATCGAGCTGAACGTGTGCTGAACGCGGAGGTGCCATATGTTCGGTACTTGATCAGGACGGATCGTGAAGGTGTATGACTACATCAACCGCGTTGATAAACGCTTCCGCTTTTGGTCTACGAGGGTACGTAGACACACTCTCCCCTCTGGTTGCTATGCATCTCCTCGATAGATCTTGCGTGATCGTAGGATTTTTTTTGAAATATTGCATTCCCAACAGTGGCATCCGAGCCAGATCTATGGTAGATGTTATATGCACGAGTAGAACACAAAGAGTTGTGGGCAATAATAGTCATACTGCTTACCAGCAACGTCTTACTTTGATTCAGCAGTATTGTTGGATAAAGCGGCCCAGACGGACATTGCATGACCGCATTCATGAGACTGGTTCTACCGACGTGCTTCGCACACAGGTGGCTAGCGGGTGTCTGTTTCTCCAGCTTTAGTTGAAACGAGTTTGACAATGTCTGGTCCTTGTTGAAGGTTAAAACAACACATTTTGACAAAAGATCGTTGTGGTTTTCATGCGTAGGCAAGAACGGTTCTTGCTAGAAGCCCATAACACCCACGTAAAACTTGCAACAACAAAGTAGAGGACGTCTAACTTGTTTTTTGCAGGGCATGTTGTGATGTGATATGGTCAAGAAGTGATGAGATATAAATTGTTGTATGAGATGATCATGTTTTGTAACAATTATCGGCAATTGACAGGAGCCATATGGTCGTCTCTTTATTGTATGAAATGCAATCGCCATGTAATTGCTTTACTTTATCACTAAGCGGTAGCGATAGTCGTAGAAGCAATAGTTGGCGAGACGACAACGATGCTACGATGGAGATCAAGGTGTCAAGCCGGTGACGATGGTGATCATGACGGTGCTTTGGATATGGAGATCAAAGGCACAAGATGATGATGGCCATATCATATCACTTATTTTGATTGCATGTGATGTTTATCCTTTATGCATCTTATTTTTCTTAGTACGGCGGTAGCATTATAAGATGATCGCTCACTAAATTTCAAGGTATAAGTGTTCTCCCTGAGTATGCGTCGTTGCTACAGTTCGTCATGCCGGGACACCACGTGATGATCGGTGTGATAAGCTCTACGTTCACATACAACAGGTGCAAGCCAGTTTTGCACAAGCAGAATACTTAGGTTAAACTTGACAAGCCTAGCATATGCAGATATGGCCTCGAAACACTAAGACCGAAAGGTCGAGCGTGAATCATATAGTAGATATGATCAACATAGTGATGTTCACCATTGAAAACTTCTCCATCTCACGTGATGATCGGGCATGGTTTAGTTGATATGGATCACGTGATCATTTAGATGACTAGAGAGATGTCTATCTAAGTGGGAGTTCTTAAGTAATATGCTTAATTGAACTTTAATTTATCATGAACTTAGTACCTGATGGTATTTTGCATGTCTATGTTTTTGCAGATCAATGGCCCGTGCTACCGTTCCTTTGAATTTTAATGCGTTCCTAGAGAAAACTAAGTTGAAAGATGATGGTAGCAATTACATGGACTGGGTCCATAACTTGATGATTATCCTCATTGTTGCACAGAAGAATTACGTCCTCGAAGCACCGCTAGGTGCAAGACCCGTTGCAGGAGCAACTCCGAATGTTATGAACGTCTGGCAGAGCAAAGCTGATGACTACTTGATAGTTCAGTGTGCCATGCTTTACCGCTTAGAACTAGGACTTCAACGACGTTTTGAACGTCATGGAGCATATGAGATGTTCCAGGAGTTGAAGTTAATATTTCAAGCAAATGCCTGGATTGAGAGATATGAAGTCTCCAATAAATTCTACAGCTGCAAGATGGAGGAGAATAGTTCTGTCAGTGAACATATACTCAGCATGTCTGGGTACCACAACCACTTGACTCAACTGGGAGTTAATCTTCCTGATGATAGTGTCATTGACAGAGTTCTTCAATCACTACCACCAAGCTACAAAAGCTTCGTGATGAACTATAATATGCAAGGGATGGATAAGACAATTCCCGAGCTCTTCGCGATGCTGAAGGTTGCGGAGGTAGAAATCAAGAAGGAGCATCAAAGTGTTGATGGTTAATAAGATCACTAGTTTCAAGAAAAAGAGCAAAGGGAAAAAGGGGAACTTCAAGAAGAACGGCAAGCAAGTTGCTGCTCAAGTGAAGATATCCAAGTCTGGACCTAAGCCTGAGACCGAGTGCTTCTACTGCAAAGGGACTGGTCATTGGAAGCGGAACTGCCTCAAGTATTTGGCGGATAAGAAGGATGGCAAAGTGAAAGGTATATTTGATATACATGTTATTGATGTGTACCTTACTAATGCTCGTAGTAGCGCCTGGGTATTTGATACTGGTTCTGTTGCTCATATTTGCAACTCGAAACAGGGGCTACGGATTAAACGAAGATTGGTAAGGACGAGGTGACGATGCGCGTGGGAAATGGTTCCAAAGTCGATGTGATCGCTGTCGGCATGCTACCTCTACATCTACCGTCGGGATTAGTTTTATACCTAAATAATTGTTATTTGGTGCCAGCGTTGTGCATGAACATTATATCTGGATCTTGTTTTATGCGAGACGGTTATTCATTTAAATAAGAGAATAATGATTGTTATATTTATATGAGTAATATCTTTTATGCTCATGCACCCTTGATGAGTGGTCTATTTTTACTGAATATCGATTGTAGTGATACAAATATTCATAATATTGAAACCAAAAGATGCAAGGTTAATAATGATAGTGCAACTTATTTGTGGCACTGCCGTTTAGGTCATATTGGTGTAAAGCGCATGAAGAAACTCCCTGCTGATGGGCTTTTGGAATCACTTGATGCTTGCGAACCATGCCTTATGGGCAAGATGAATAAGACTCCGTTCTTCGGAACAATGGAGCGAGCAACAGACTTCTTGGAAATAATACATACTGATGTATGTGGTCCGATGAGTGTTGAGGCTCGCGGCGGGTATCGTTGTTTTCTCACCTTCACAGATGATTTGAGCAGATATGGGTATATCTACTTGATGAAACATAAGTCTGAAACATTTGAAAAGTTCAAAGAATATCAGAGTGAAGTAGAAAATCATCGTAACAAGAAAATAAAATTTCTATGATCTGACCGTGGAGGTGAATATTTGAGTTATGAGTTTGGTCTTCATTTGACACAATGTGGAATAGTTTCGCAACTCAGGCCACATGGAACACCACAGCGTAATGGTGTGTCCGAACGTCGTAACCCTACTTTATTAGATATGGTGCAATCTATGATGTCTCTTACCGATTTACCGCTATCCTTTTGGGGTTATGCTTTAGAGACGACTGCATTCACGTTAAATAGCGCACCATCTAAATCCGTTGAGACTACACCATATGAACCGTGGTTTGGCAAGAAACCCAAGTTGTCATTTCTTAAAGTTTGGGGCTGCGATGCTTATCTGAAAAAGCTTCAACTTGATAAGCTCGAACCCAAACCAGAGAAATATGTCTTCATAGGATACCCAAAGGAGACTGTTGGGTACACCTTCTATCACAAATCCGAAGGCAAGTTATTTGTTGCTAAGAAATGATCCTTTCTAGAGAAGGAGTTTCTCTCGAAAGAAGTGAGTGGGAGCAAAGTAGAACTTGATGAGGTAATTGTACCTTCTCCCGAATTGGAAAGTAGTTCATCACAGAAATCAGTTCCAGTGATTCCTACACCAATTAGTGAGGAAGCTAATGATGATGATCATGAAACTTCTGATCAATTTACTACCGAACCTCATAGATCAACCAGAGTAAGATCCACACCAGAGTGGTACAGTAATCCTGTTCTGGAGGTCATGTTACTTGACCATGACGAACCTACGAACTATGAGGAAACGATGATGAGCCTGGTTTTCGTGAAATGTCTTGAGGCCATGAAATCTGAGATGGGATCCATGTATGAGAACAAAGTGTGGACTTTGGTTGACTTTCCTGATGATCGGCAAGCAATAGAGAATAAATGGATCTTCAAGAAGAAGACTGACGCTGACAGTAATGTTACTGTCTACAAAGCTCGACTTGTTGCGAAGGTTTTTCGACAAGTTCAATGAGTTGACTACGATGAGACCTTCTCACCTGTAGCGATGCTTAAGTCTGTCTGAATCTTGTTAGCAATTACCGCATTTTATGATTATGAAATTTGGCAAATGGATGTCAAAACTGCATTCCTTAGTGGATATCTTAAATAAGAGTTGTATATGATGCAACCAAAAGGTTTTGTCAATCCAAAAGGTGCTAACAGAGTGTGCAAGCTCCAGCGATCCATTTATGGACTGGTGCAAGCCTCTCTGAGTTGGAATATACGCTTTGATAGTGTGATCAAAGCATATGGTTTTATACAGACTTTTGGAGAAGCATGTATTTACAAGAAAGTGAGTGGGAGCTCTGTAGGATTTCTGATATTATATGTGGATGACATATTGTTGATCGAAAATGATACTGAATTTCTAAATAGCATAAAAGGATACTTGAATAAGAATTTTTCAATGAAAGACCTCGGTGAAGCTGCTTATATATTAGGCATCAAGATCTATAGAGATAGATCAAGACGCTTAATTGGACTTTCACAAAGCACATACCTTGATGAAGTGTTGAAGAAGTTCAAAATGGATCAGTCAAAGAAAGGGTCCTTGCCTCTGTTACAAGGTGTGAAGTTGAGTCAGACTCAATGCCCGACCACTGCAGAAGATAGAGAGAAAATGAAACTCATTACCTATGCCTCAGCCATAGGTTCTATCATGTATGCAATGTTGTGTACCAGACCTGATGTGTGCCTTGCTATTAGTTTAGCAGGGAGGTACCAAAGTAATCCAGGAGTGGATCACTGGACAGCAGTCAAGAACATCCTGAAATATGTGAAAAAGACTAAGGATATGTTTCTTGTTTATAGAGGTGACAAAGAGCTCGTCGTAAACGCTCACGTCGATGCAAGCTTTGACACTGATCCAGATGACTCTAAGTCACAAACCGGATACGTATTTATATTAAATGGTGGAGCTGTCAGTTGGTGCAGTTCCAAGCAGAGCGTTGTGGCGGGATCTACATGTGAAGCGGAGTACATAGCTACTTCAGAAGCAGCAAATGAAGGAGTCTGGATGAAGGAGTTCATATCCGATCTAGTGTTGGGGAACGTAGTAATTTCAAAAAAATTCCTATGCACACGCAAGATCATGGTGATGCATAGCAACGAGAGGGGAGAGTGTGATCTACGTACCCTTGTAGACCGACAGCGGAAGCGTTATGCCAACGCGGTTGATGTAGTCGTACGTCTTCACGGCCCGACCGATCAAGCACCGAAACTACGACACCTCCGAGTTTTAGCACACGTTCAGCTCGATGACGATCCCCGGACTCCGATCCAGCAAAGTGTCGGGGAAGAGTTCCGTCAGCACGACGGTGTGGTGACGATCTTGATGTTCTACCGTTGCAGGGCTTCGCCTAAGCACCGCTACAATATTATCGAGGATTATGGTGGAAGGGGGCACCGCACACGGCTAAGAAAATGATCACGTGGATCAACTTGTGTGTCTAGGGGTGCCCCCTGCCCCCGTATATAAAGGAGCAAGGGGAGGAGGCCGGCCGGCCCTATAGGCGCGCCAAGGAGGAGTCCTCCTCCTAGTAGGAGTAGGACTCCTAGTAGGAGGGGGAAGGAAGTGGGGAGGGAGAAGGAAAGGGGGGCGCCGCCCCCCCCCCCACTCCTAGTCCAATTCGGACCAGGGGGGAGGAGGCGCGCGGCCCACCCTGGCTGCCCTTCTCTTTCTCCACTAAGGCCCATATGGCCCATTACTTCTCCCGGGGGGGTTCCGGTAACCCTCCGGTACTCCGGTTTTCTCCAAATCACCCGGAACAGTTCCGGTGTCCGAATATAGCCGTCCAAAATATCAATCTTTATGTCTCGACCATTTCGAGACTCCTCGTTATGTCCGTGATCACATCCGGGACTCCGAACTAACTTCGGTACATCAAAACTCATAAAATCATAATATAACTGTCATCGAAACCTTAAGCGTGTGGACCCTACGGGTTCGAGAACAATGTAGACATGACCGAGACATGTCTCCGGTCAATAACCAATAGCGGAACCTGGATGCTCATATTGGCTCCTACATATTCTACGAAGATCTTTATCGGTCAGACCGCATAACAACATACATTGTTCCCTTTGTCATCGGTATGTTACTTGCCCGAGATTCGATCATCGGTATCTCAATACCTAGTTCAATCTCGTTACCGGCAAGTCTCTTTACTCGTTTCGTAATACATCATCTCGCAACTAACTCATTAGTTGCAATGCTTGCAAGGCTTATGTGATGTGCATTACCGAGAGGGCCCAGAGATACCTCTCCGACAATCGGAGTGACAAATCCTAATCTCAAAATACGCCAACCCAACATTTACCTTTGGAGACACCTGTAGAGCTCCTTTATAATCACCCAGTTACGTTGTGACATTTGGTAGCACACAAAGTGTTCCTCCGGCAAACGGGAGTTGCATAATCTCATAGTCATAGGAACATGTATAAGTCATGAAGAAAGCAATAGCAACAAACTAAACGATCAAGTGCTAAGCTAATGGAATGGGTCAAGTCAATCACATCATTCTCCTAATGATGTGATCTCGTTAACCAAATAACAACTCATGTCTATGGTTAGGAAACATAACCATCTTTGATCAACGAGCTAGTCAAGTAGAGGCATACTAGTGACACTCTGTTTGTCTATGTATTCACACATGTATTATGTTTCCGGTTAATACAATTCTAGCATGAATAATAAACATTTATCATGATACAAGGAAATAAATAATAACTTTATTATTGCCTCTAGGGCATATTTCCTTCAGTCTCCCCCTTGCACTAGAGTCAATAATCTAGATTACACAGTAATGATTCTAACACCCATGGAGCCTTGGTGCTGATCATGTTTTGCTCGTGGAAGAGGCTTAGTCAGCAGGTCTGCAACATTCAGATCCGTATGTATCTTGCAAATTTCTATGTCTCCCACTTGGACTAAATCCCGAATGGAATTGAAGCGTCTCTTGATGTGCTTGGTTCTCTTGTGAAATCTGGATTCCTTTGCCAAGGCAATTGCACCAGTATTGTCACAAAAGATTTTCATTGAACCTGATGCACTAGGTATGACACCTAGATCGGATATGAACTCCTTCATCCAGACTCCTTCATTTGCTGCTTCCGAAGCAGCTATGTACTCCGCTTCACATGTAGATCCCGCCACGACGCTTTGTTTAGAACTGCACCAACTGACAGCTCCACCGTTTAATGTAAACACGTATCCGGTTTGTGATTTAGAATCGTCCGGATCAGTGTCAAAGCTTGCATCAACGTAACCATTTACGATGAGCTCTTTTTCACCTCCATATACGAGAAACATATCCTTAGTTCTTTTCAGGTACTTCAGGATGTTCTTGACCGCTGTCTAGTGATCCACTCCTGGATTACTTTGGTACCTCCCTGCTATACTTATAGCAAGGCACACATCAGGTCCGGTACACAGCATTGCGTACATGATAGAGCCTATGGCTGAAGCATAGGGAACATCTTTCATTTTCTCTCTATCTTCTGCATTGGTCGGGCATTGAGTCTTACTCAATTTCACACCTTGTAACACAGGCAAGAATCCTTTCTTTGCCTGATCCATTTTGAACTTCTTCAAAATTTTGTCAAGGTATGTGCTTTGTGAAAGTCCAATTAAGCGTCTTGATCTATCTCTATAGATCTTAATGCCCAATATGTAAGCAGCTTCACCGAGGTCTTCCATTGAAAAACTCTTATTCAAGTATCCCTTTATGCTATTTAGAAATTCTATATCATTTCCGATTAGTAATATGTCATCTACATATAATATCAGAAATGCTACAGAGCTCCCACTCACTTTCTTGTAAATACATGCTTCTCCAAAAGTCTGTACAAAACCAAATGCTTTGATCACACTATCAAAGCGTTTATTCCAACTCCGAGAAGCTTGCACCAGTCCATAAATGGTTCGCTGGAGCTTGCATACTTTGTTAGCTCCCTTTCGATCGAAAAAACCTTCCGGTTGCATCATATACAACTCTTCTTCCAGAAATCCATTCAGGAATGCAGTTTTGACATCCATCTGCCAAATTTCATAATTATAAAACGCGGCAATTTCTCACATGATTCGGACAGACTTAAGCATCGCTACGGGTGAGAAGGTCTCATCGTAGTCAATCCCTTGAACTTGTCGAAAAACTTTCACAACAAGTCGAGCTTTGTAGACAGTAACATTACCGTCAGCGTCAGTATTCTTCTTGAATATCCATTTATTCTCAATTGCTTGCCGATCAATGGGCAAGTCAACCAAAGTCCATACTTTGTTCTCATACATGGATCCCATCTCAGATTTCATGGCTTCAAGCCATTTTGCGGAATCTGGGCTCACCATCGCTTCTTCATAGTTTGTAGGTTCACATGATCTAGTAGCATGACTTCCAGAACAAGATTACCCTACCACTCTGGTGCGGATCTTACTCTGGTTGATCTATGAGGTTCAGTAGTATCTTGTTCTGAAGTTTCATGATCATCATCATTAGCTTCCTCACTAATTGGTGTAGGTGTCACAGAAACCGGTTTCTGTGATGTACTACTTTCCAACAACGGAGAAGGTATAGTTACCTCATCAAGTTCTACTTTTCTCCCACTCACTTCTTTCGAGAGAAACTCCTTCTCTAGAAAAACTCCGAATTTAGCAACAAAAGTCTTGCCTTATGATCTGTGATAGAAGGTGTACCCAACAGTCTCCTTTGGGTATCCTATGAAGACACATTTCTCCGATTTGGGTTCGAGCTTATCAGGTTGAAGCTTTTTCACATAAGCATCGCAGCCCCAAATTTTCAGAAACGACAACTTTGGTTTCTTGCCAAACCACAGTTCATAAGGCGTCGTCTCAACGGATTTCGATGGTGTCCTATTTAACGTGAATGCAGCCGTCTCTAAAGCATAACCCCAAAACGATAGCGGTAAATCAGTAAGAGACATCATAGATCGCACCATATCTAATAAAGTATGATTACGATGTTCGGACACACCAATACGTTGTGGTGTTCCGGGTGGCGTGAGTTGCGAAACTATTCTGCATTGTTTCAAATGTAGACCAAACTCGTAACTCAAATATTCTCCTCCACGATCAGATCGTAGGAATTTTATTTTCTTGTTACGATGATTTTCAACTTCACTCTGAAATTCTTTGAACTTTTCAAATGTTTCAGACTTATGTTTCATTAAGTAGATATACCCATATCTGCTTAAATCATCTGTGAAGGTGAGAAAATAACGATATCCGCCACGAGCCTCAACATTCATTGGACCACATACATCTATATGTATGATTTCCAACAAATCCGTTGCTCTCTCCATAGTACCGGAGAACGGCGTTTTAGTCATCTTACCCATGAGGCACGGTTCGCAAGTACCAAGTGATTCATAATCAAGTGGTTCCAAAAGTCCATCAGTATGGAGTTTCTTCATGCGCTTTACACCGATATGACCTAAACGGCAGTGCCACAAATAAGTTGCACTATCATTATCAACTCTGCATCTTTTGATTTCAATATTATGAATATGTGTATCACTACTATCGAGATTCATTAAAAATAGACCACTCTTCAAGGGTGCATGACCATAAAAGATATTACTCATGTAAATAGAACAACCATTATTCTCCGATTTAAATGAATAACCGTCTCGC
Source organism: Triticum urartu (assembly GCF_003073215.2). NCBI lineage: Eukaryota > Viridiplantae > Streptophyta > Magnoliopsida > Poales > Poaceae > Triticum > Triticum urartu. The sequence goes on along the minus strand of NC_053024.1, from coordinate 439,889,440 downwards.
ATCAAACAAGATCCAGATATAATGTTCATGCTCAACGCTGACACCAAATAACAATTATTTAGGTCTAATACTAATCCCGAAGGTAGATGTAGAGGTAGCGTGCCGACCGCGATCACATCGACTTTGGAACCATTTCCCACGCGCATCGTCACCTCGTCCTTAGCCAATCTTCGCTTAATCGTAGCCCCTATTTCGAGTTGCAAATGTTAGCAACAGAACCAGTATCAAATACCCAGGTGCTACTGCGAGCATTAGTAAGGTACACATCAATAACATGTATATCACATATACCTTTGTTCACCTTGCCATCCTTCTTATCCGCCAAATACTTGGGGCAGTTCCGCTTCCAGTGACCAGTCTGCTTGCAGTAGAAGCACTCAGTTTCAGGCTTAGGTCCAGGATTGGGTTTCTTCTCTTGAGTAGCAACTTTCTTGCTGTTCTTTTTGAAGTTCCCCTTCTTCTTTCCTTTGCCCTTTTTCTTGAAACTGGTGGTCTTATTGACCATCAACACTTGATGCTCCTTCTTGATTTCTACCTCCGCAGCTTTCAGCATTGCGAAGAGCTCGGGAATAGTCTTATTCATCCCTTGCATATTATAGTTCATCACGAAGCTTTTGTAGCTTGGTGGCAGTGATTGAAGAACTCTATCAATGACACTATCAACAGGAAGATTAACCCCTAGTTGAGTCAAGTGATTATGATACCCAGACATTTTGAGTATATGTTCACTGACAGAACTATTCTCCTCCATCTTGCAGCTATAGAACTTATTGGAGACTTCATATCTCTCAATCTGGGCATTTGCTTGAAATATTAACTTCAACTCCTGGAACATCTCATATGCTCCATGACGTTCAAAACGTCGTTGAAGACCCGGTTCTAAGCCGTAAAGCATGGCACATTGAACTATCGAGTAGTCATCAGCTTTGCTCTGCCAGACGTTCATAACATCTGGTGTTGCTCCTGCAGCAGGCTTGGCACTTAGCGGTGCTTCCAGGACGTAATTCTTCTGTGCAGCAATGAGGATAATCCTCAAGTTACGGACCCAGTCCGTGTAATTGCTACCATCATCTTTCAACTTTGCTTTCTCAAGGAACACATTAAAATTCAACGGAACAACAACACGGGCCATCTATCTACAATCAAACATAAACAAGCAAGATACTATCAGGTACTAAGTTCATGATAAATTTAGGTTCAATTAATCATATTACTAAAGAACTCCCACTTAGATAGACATCCCTCTAATCCTCTAAGTGATTACGTGATCCAAATCAACTAAACCATGTCCGATCATCACGTGAGATGGAGTAGTTTCATTGGTGAACATCACTATGTTGATCATATCTACTATATGATTCACGCTCGACCTTTTGGTCTCCGTGTTCCGAGGCCATATCTGTATATGCTTGGCTCGTCAAGTATAACCTGAGTATTCTGTGTGTGCAACTGTTTTGCACCCGTTGTATTTGAACGTAGAGCCTATCACACCCGATCATCACGTGGTGTCTCAGCACGAAGAACTTTCGCAACGGTGCATACTCAGGGAGAACACTTCTTGATAATTAGTGAGAGATCATCTTAAAATGCTACCGTCAATCAAAGCAAGATAAGATGCATAAAAGATAAACATCACATGCAATCAATATAAGTGATATGATATGGCCATCATCATCTTGTGCTTGTGATCTTCATCTTCGAAGCACCGTCGTGATCACCATCGTCACCGGCGCGACACCTTGATCTCCATCGTAGCATCGTTGTCGTCTCGCCAATCTTATGCTTCCACGACTATCGCTACCGCTTAGTGATAAAGTAAAGCATTACAGCGCGATTATATTGCATACAATAAAGTGACAACCATATGGCTCCTGCCAGTTGCCGATAACTCGGTTACAAAACATGATCATCTCATACAATAAAATTTAGCATCATGCCTTGACCATATCACATCACAACATGCCCTGCTAAAACAAGTTAGACGTCCTCTACTTTGTTTGTTGCAAGTTTTACGTGGCTGCTACGGGCTTAGCAAGAACCAATCTTACCTACGCATCAAAAACCACAACGATAGTTTGTCAAGTTGGTGTTGTTTTAACCTTCGCAAGGACCGGGCGTAGCCACACTCGGTTCAACTAAAGTTGGAGAAACTGACACCCGCCAGCCACCTGTGTGCAAAGCACGTCGGTAGAACCAGTCTCGCGTAAGCGTACGCGTAATGTCGGTCTGGGCCGCTTCATCCAACAATACCGCCGAACCAAAGTATGACATGCTGGTAAGCAGTATGACTTACATCGCCCACAACTCACTTGTGTTCTACTCGTGCACAACATCAACGCATAAAACCTAGGCTCTGATGCCACTGTTGGGGAACGTAGTAATTTCAAAAAATTTCCTACGCACACGCAAGATCATGGTGGTGCATAGCAACGAGAGGGGAGAGTGTGATCTACGCACCCTTGTAGACCGACAGCGGAAGCGTTATGACAACGCGGTTGATGTAGTCGTACGTCTTCACGGCCCAACCGATCAAGCACCGAAACTACGACACCTCCGAGTTTTAGCACACGTTCAGCTCGATGACGATCCCCGGACTCCGATCCAGCAAAGTGTTGAGGGAGAGTTTCGTCAGCACGACGGCGTGGTGACGATCTTGATGTTCTACCGTCGCAGGGCTTCGCCTAAGCACCGCTACAATATTATCGAGGATTATGGTGGAAGGGGGCACCGCACACGGCTAAGAAAACGATCACGTGGATCAACTTGTGTGTCTAGGGGTGCCCCCTGCCCCTGTATATAAAGGAGCAAGGGGAGGAGGCCGGCTGGCCCTATAGGCGCGCCAAGGAGGAGTCCTCCTCCTAGTAGGAGTAGGACTCCTAGTAGGAGGGGGGTGGAAGTGGGGAGGGAGAAGGAAAGGGGGGTGCCGCCCCCCCTCTCCTAGTCCAATTCGGACCAGGGGGGAGGAGGCGCGTGGCCCACCCTGGCTTCCCTTCTGTTTCTCCACTAAGGCCCATATGGCCCATTACTTCTCCCCGGGGGGGGGGGGGTTCCGGTAACCCTCTGGTACTCCGGTTTTCTCCGAAATCACCCGGAACACTTCCGGTGTCCGAATATAGCTGTCCAATATATCAATCTTTATGTCTCGACCATTTCGAGACTCCTCGTTATGTCCGTGATCACATCCGGGACTCCGAACTAACTTCGGTACATCAAAACTCATAAACTCATAATATAACTGTCATCGAAACCTTAAGCGTGCGGACCCTACGGGTTCGAGAACAATGTAGACATGACCGAGACATGTCTCCGGTCAATAACCAATAGCGGAACCTGGATGCTCATATTGGCTCCTACATATTCTACGAAGATCTTTATCGGTCAGACCGCATAACAACATACGTTGTTCCCTTTGTCATCAGTATGTTACTTGCCCGAGATTCGATCGTCGGTATCTCAATACCTAGTTCAATCTCGTTACCGGAAAGTCTCTTTACTCATTTCGTAATACATCATCTCGCAACTAACTCATTAGTTGCAATGCTTGCAAGGCTTATGTGATGTGCATTACCGAGAGGGCCCAGAGATACCTCTCCGACAATCGGAGTGACAAATCCTAATCTCGAAATACGCCAACCCAACATTTACCTTTGGAGACACCTGTAGAGCTCCTTTATAATCACCCAGTTACGTTGTGACGTTTGGTAGCACACAAAGTGTTCCTCCGGCAAATGGGAGTTGCATAATCTCATAGTCATAGGAACATGTATAAGTCATGAAGAAAGCAATAGCAACATACTAAACGATCGGGTGCTAAGCTAATGGAATGGGTCATGTCAATCACATCATTCTCCTAATAATGTGATCCCGTTAATCAAATGACAACACATGTCTATGGTTAGGAAACATAACCATCTTTGATTAATGAGCTAGTCAAGTAGAGGCATACTAGTGACGTTTAGTTTGTCTATGTATTCACACAAGTATTATGTTTCCGGATAATACAATTCTAGCATGAATAATAAACATTTATCATGATATAAGGAAATAAAATAATAACATTATTATTGCCTCTAGGGCATATTTCCTTCAGTCTCCCACTTGCACTAGAGTCAATAATCTACATAACACAGTAATGATTCTAACACCCATGGAGCTTTGGTGCTGATCATGTTTTGCTCGTGGAAGAGGCTTGGTCAACGGGTCTGCAACATTCAGATCCGTATGTATCTTGCAAATCTCTATGTCTCCCACCTGGACTAGATCCCGGATGGAATTGAAGCGTCTCTTGATGTGCTTGGTTCTCTTGTGAAATCTGGATTCCTTTGCCAAGGCAATTGCACCAGTATTGTCACAAAAGATTTTCATTGGAACCGATGCACTAGGTATGACACCTAGATCGGATATGAACTCCTTCATCTAGACTCCTTCGTTTGCTGCTTCCGAAGCAGCTATGTACTCCGCTTCACATGTAGATCCCGCCACAACGCTTTGTTTAGAACTGCACCAACTAACAACTCAACCGTTTAATGTAAACACATATCCGGTTTGCGATTTAGAATCGTCCGGATCAGTGTCAAAGCTTGCATCAACGTAACCTCTTATGGTGAGCTCTTTGTCACCTCCATATATGAGAAACATATCCTTAGTCCTTTTCAGGTATTTCAGGATGTTCTTGACCGCTGTCCAGTGATCCACTCCTGGATTATTTTGGTACCTCCCTGCTAGACTTATAGCAAGACACACATCAGGTCTGGTACATAGCATTGCATACATGATAGAGCCTATGGCTGAAGCATAGGGAACATCGTTCATTTTCTCTCTATCTTCTGCATTGGTCGGGCATTGAGTCTTACTCAATTTCACACCTTGTAGCACAGGCAAGAATCCTTTCTTTGCTTGATCCATTTTGAACTTCTTCAAAATTTTGTCAAGGTATGTGCTTTGTGAAAGTCCAATTAAGCGTCTTGATCTATCTCTATAGATCTTAATGCCCAATATGTAAGCAGCTTCACCGAGGTCTTTCATTGAAAAACTCTTATTCAAGTATCCCTTTATGCTATTCAGAAATTCTATATCATTTCCGATTAGTAATATGTCATCTACATATAATATCAGAAATGCTACAAAGCTCCCACTCACTTTCTTGTAAATACAGGCTTCTCCAAAAGTCTGTACAAAACCAAATGCTTTGATCACACTATCAAAGCGTTTATTCGAACTCCGAGAAGCTTGCACCAGTCCATAAATGGATCGCTGGAGCTTGCATACTTTGTTAGCTCCCTTTGGATCGACAAAACCTTCTGGTTGCATCATATACAACTCTTCTTCCAGAAATCCATTCAGGAATGCAGTTTTGACATCCATCTGCCAAATTTCATAATTATAAAATGCGGCAATTGCTAACATGATTCGGACAGACTTAAGCATCGCTACGGGTGAGAAGGTCTCATCGTAGTCAATCCCTTGAACTTGTCGAAAACCTTTTGCGACAAGTCGAGCTTTGTAGACAGTAATATTACCGTCAGCGTCAGTCTTCTTCTTGAAGAGCCATTTATTCTCAATTTCTTGCCGATCAATGGGCAAGTCAACCAAAGTCCATACTTTGTTCTCATAGATGGATCCCATCTCAGAATTCATGGCTTCAAGCCATTTTGTGGAATCTGGGCTCACCATCGCTTCTTCATAGTTTGTAGGTTCATCATGATCTAGTAGCATGACTTCCAGAACAGGATTACCGTACCACTCTGGTGCGGATCTTACTCTGGTTGATCTACGAGGTTCAGTAGTATCTTGTTCTGAAGTTTCATGATCATCATCATTTGCTTCCTCACTAATTGGTGTAGGTGTCACAGAAACTGGTTTCTGTGATGGACTACTTTCCAATAAGGGAGCAGGTACATTTACCTCGTCAAGTTCTACTTTCCTCCCATTCAGTTCTTTCGAGAGAAACTCCTTCTCCAGAAAGTTTCCGAATTTAGCAACAAAAGTCTTGCCTTCGGATCTGTGATAGAAGGTGTATCCAATAGTTTCCTTTGGATATCCTATGAAGACACATTTCTCCGATTTGGGTTCGAGCTTATCAGGTTGAAGCTTTTTCACATAAGCATCGCAGCCCCAAACTTTCAGAAACGACAACTTTGGTTTCTTGCTAAACCACAGTTCATAAGGCGTCGTCTCAATGGATTTTGATGGTACCCTATTTAACGTGAATGCGGCCGTCTCTAGAGCATATCCCCAAAACGATAGCAGTAAATCAGTAAGAGACATCATAGATCGCACCATATCTAGTAAAGTACGATTACGACTTCGGACACACCATTACGCTGTGGTGTTTCGGGTGGCGTGAGTTGCGAAACTATTCCGCATTGTTTCAAATGTACACCAAACTCGTAACTCATATATTCTCCTCCACGATCAGATCGTAGGAATTTTATTTTCTTGTTACGATGATTTTCAACTTTACTCTGAAATTCTTTGAACTTTTCAAACGTTTCAGACTTATGTTTCATTAAGTAGATATACCCATATCTGCTTAAGTCATCTGTGAAGGTGAGAAAATAACGATATTCGCCACGAGCCTCAACATTCATGGGACCACATACATCTGTATGTATGATTTCCAACAAATCTGTTGCTCTCTCCATATTACCAGAGAACGGTGTTTTTGTCATCTTACCCATAAGGCACGATTTATTTTTATTTTAGGCATTTAGGCCCGGAAAAATGTTCACCAACTCAATAATAAGGCCCTAAGTATGTGTGCATTTTTCTGTGATTTTCAAAAATATATTTATAGTGTTTTTCTATTTTTCTGTATTTTTAGAAAAATGTTTTATTAAAACAAAGTTTCGGACCGGAATGGGTCGAAGCTCAGCCGGCCCAGCAGGCAGCAGCGGCGCCCGCACCGCCTCCAACCGGAGTCGGACTCCCGCCGCCGTGACCGAGGAGGAGTCCCCTCGGCTTGCCCCTTTGCCAAGTCAGACCCCCGGGGCCCCTTTATAAGCCACCGCCCCGCTGCCCTCTCCTCCCCGTCCGCCGCACCACCGCCGTCCGGCGCCCAAGCCGCCACCGCGTCGCCGCCTACATGCACCGCCGCTCGCCTGCGCCGCCACCCCGCCACACCACCCGCCGCATCGCCTCTCTGGAGCCGCCGCCACCCTCCGCCGGACCTGATCCACCGACGAAAAATCGTCGGTAACCGCCCGGTTCTTTCGGTTTTTTTGGTTTTTGTTTAAAAACCGATCTGTTTTTCAGTTAGATCTATTCTGCGGACGTTTTCTGTTTAGGTAGTTTTAGTGAACGACTTCGTTCGTTAGTTTACTATAGCGGACGTTCGTCCGTTAGATTTTTATTTTTCTGTCTATTTTTCAGCCAGGGACCTATTCGTAATTATTTTATTCGCAAACTAGTCCCTCTTCTTCAAACAATCACAACTTTTTGCTCGTTTGCCCAAATCAAGTGAAACCAATGCCAAAGTCTTCATTATGATCCCCTCTATCCAGATAACCAACTTAAACATGTTTTTGAAAGTTTAAAATTTGGTTTCAAACATATTTGAATTTGAATTTCTTTTGATGGTAACTTGAGTTACATAACTCCGTTTTAGTTGATTCTTTTTGTAAATCGAAGTTCTTGACCTAAACTTTCTGTTAAGATCATTTTCTCTGGTTTTCTTGCATTGTCATGTTTGAGTGCTTATGTATGCTATTGTTTGTCTACGATATATTTTTCGGAGTGCGAAGCCTGCTACTACAAATCTCTAGGGTTTTCCGATCGTCGGCAAGGCAAGTTCACACTTTTATCATACTCTTCCTATACCCAATTTTACTTGCATTAGTTTCGCCCTTACAAATTTGCATGAGTAGGATTGGGAATTGGGTTTGCTATGTAGTTCATGAGGTAGGAACCTATGATCCTTGAAACACCCCAGGATATTCGTTGTGTTATATATTGCTTAGTCATGCTTGTAGATGTGGATTAGTATGTGAGATTCATGAAAGTTGTGAGAGTTACAATAATTAAGGGTTAACTTAAGGTGGCTATTTAATACACATCTGGATGGCTTGGTTGCGGGCACCAGGGGAATCCAGTGTTTTCCTAGGAGATCCCGGGGTATCTGTGTGATCATCCTATGGAATGCCACCTAGGCTCAAAGGGATCATAAGATTATTCATGCTCAGAAACTTCCGTGTGCAGCCACAAGCCATTATGGGCTATGGCATAGTTGAGTAAGTTGTGGGAATCCTTTCCATCATGGCCTAGCAGATGTAGGGGAATTGTAGGTGTACCAGCCTATCTATTGGTTAAGGGGACCTCTTCAGAAAGGCTATGTCTCGATCTTCGGATCATGGATGCGGTCGAGTCTTGTGGGGAGAAGTGCGGAAACCTCTGCAGAGTGTACAAACAAATCATGATTTACCGTGTCCCCGGTTATGGACAATTTTGAGTATCTGGTATTTGAGTTATTGGTTGATCTCATCACTTTACTTAATAAATTTGTTGGGTTGCTAATATTACTAATGATACTTGATTAATTTTGGGATTGTGTTGGGGTTACCTTCTCAATGATGGCATAAAGTTGGTAGTAAAATAAAATCTATTCCTTTGTTGTATGAAAAAATTAGCTTTATGCAAATGTTAAACTTAGAGCCTCCACCAGCTAAATATGCATGTAGTGATAGCTATTGTTCATCATTGCTCTATAGTGTGATCTTGCCAGGATATTCCATGTGCTGACCTACACGGCTGCAATGTCTCATGTTGCAGAATTTTCAGACAAGGATTAAGGTACAATAGGTTGTTGTCTTGCACTCAGTTTTTCCGTGGAGTTGGATGGACTCATTTACCTTCGAAGCTTCCGCAGTTATTTTATTAGATGGCCTTCGGCCATATTATTGTAATAATCACTCTTTATGAGGACCTCGATGTAATAAGTGTGTGATTGAACTCTGTTATAATTCCTCGGGTACTGTGTGTGTCAGCATACCGATCCAGGGATGACACTTAAGCACAGAGACTACGGTCCATTGGGATCGGGTCGCTACAAGATGGTATCAGAGCACATGTTGATTGTAGGATGCGACCACTAGGAAAAGCCACGTGATACTCTTCTCTACTCATTTCTAATTCTTCTCTATTTCTACTCTATAGATGTCGGACCCCAGGAACAAGTTCACTCAGCCGGATGACGACACCCCTTTCGGACAACACTTGAAGGAAGTCACCAAGTACCTGAACATCAGCATACCAAGCTTCACCGGAACATTCAATGCAACTTTACCAGAAGAGGAGTGCTGGACGATTCAAGTTCGAGTCCCTGGGAGAACTTTTGCACCAATTACTGAGCCCATCGAGTTTTTCTTTTGATGCACCAACCTGGAGCTTAGGAAAGAGCATGGCCGCCCACATCAGCATTGGACGCATAGCCGAAGTGTACAACAAGGATCTTAAGGACACCATCTATCAAATATGTGGACGCCGAGATGAGCAATGGGAGATGATTCGCACCAGGGAGGATGGATCTGAAGGAAATATGCCCTAGAGGCAATAATAAAGTTATTATTTATTTCCTTGTATCATGATAAATGTTTATTATTCATGCTAGAATTGTGTTAACTGGAAACATAATACATGTGTGAATACATAGACAAACAGAGTGTTACTAGTATGCCTCTACTTGACTAGCTCGTTGATCAAATATGGTTATGTTTCCTAACCATAGACATGAGTTGTTATCTGGTTAATGGGATCACATCATTAGGAGAATGATGTGACTGACTTGACCCATTCCATTACCTTAGCACTTGATCGTTTAGTTTGTTGCTATTGCTTTCTTCATAACTTATATATATTCCTATGACTATGAGATTATGCAACTCCCGTTTACCGGAGGAACACTTTGTGTGCTACCAAACGTCACAACGTAACTGGGTGATTATAAAGGAGCTCTACAGGTGTCTCCAAAGGTACATGTTGGGTTGGCGTATTTCGAGATTAGGATTTTTCACTCCGATTGTCGGAGAGGTATCTCTGGGCCCTCTCGGTAATGCACATCACTTAAGCCTTGCAAGCATTGCAACTAATGAGTTAGTTGCGGGATGATGTATTACAGAACGAGTAAAGAGACTTGCCGGTAACGAGATTGAACTAGGTATTGGAATACCGACGATCGAATCTCGGGCAAGTAACATACCGATGACAAAGGGAACAACGTATGTTGTTATGCGGTCTGACCGATAAAGATCTTCGTAGAATATGTAGGAGCCAATATGAGCATCCAGGTTCCGCTATTGGTTATTGACCGGAGACGTGTCTCGGTCATGTCTACATAGTTCTCGAACCCGTAGGGTCCGCACGCTTAAAGTTCGGTGACGAACGTAATTAGGGTTTTTGTGTTTTGATGTAACGAAGGTTGTTTAGTGTCCCGAATGTGATCACGGACATGACGAGGAGTCTTGAAATGATCAAGACATAAAGATTGATATATTGGAAGCCTATATTTGGATATCAGAAACATTCCGGGTGAAATCGGGATTTTACCGGAGTACCGGGGGGTTACCGGAACCCCCCCGGGGGTTATTGGGCCTACATGGGCCCTAAGGGAGAATAGGAGGGCCGGCCAGGGCAGGCCGCGTGCCCCCTCCCCCTATTCTGAATAGGACAAGGAAGGGGGGGTGGCGCCCCCCTTTCCTATTTCTCCCTTCCCCCTTCCTTTTCCAACAAGGCAAGAGGGGGGAGTCCTACTCCCGGTGGGAGTAGGACTCCTCCAGGCGCACCCCTTGGGCCGGCCGCACCTCCCCCTCTCCCTCCTTTATATACGGGGGCAAGGGGGCACCCCATGACACACAAGTTGATCTTCGTGATCATTCCTTAGCCATGTGCGGTGCCCCCTTCCACCATATTCCACCTCGGTCATATCGTAGCAGTGTTTAGGCAAAGCCCTGCGTCGGTAGAACATCATCACCGTCATCACACCGTCGTGCTGACGAAACTCTCCCTCAACACTTTGCTGGATCGGAGCTCGAGGGATGTCATCGAGTTGAATGTGTGCAGAACTCGAAGGTGCCGTACGTTCGGTACTTGGATCGGTCGGATCGGGAAGACGTACGACTACTTCCTCTACGTTGTGTCAACGCTTCCGTTGCCGGTCTACGAGGGTACGTAGACAACACTATCCCCTCTTGTTGCTATGCATCACCATGATCTTGCGTGTGCGTAGGAATTTTTTTGAAATTACTACGTTCCCCAACAGGATCTATTGCAGCCTACATACAGGATTTGAACCAACACATTCGTCGATTTTAGAACCAGATGTGCGCTAACATGATAGATACTAAGAAGGTGATGACCCGGAATATGGAGCTAGAAGAGGAACTCAAGGCAACACGCGATGGATACGAAGAGGAGATTGTCGTGCTACTGGAGCAGAATGAAGACCTGAAGAAGAAGATAGGAATACCCATGGTGAAGCCAGAACTTGAAGTGGATATTCGTTCTGAAGACTACATCATACTAGATGACACCGACACCGACAGTGATGCTGAAGAAGAAATAGATGACGAGGACAGTGGTGATTTTGACGACGAAGCTGGAGCTGATATTATGGAGTCTTCCACCGATCAAAATTTCTAGTCAATCACCATATTACTATTAGAATTCTTCCAAGTAGTTAGAAATCGTTCGCGAGATCTTGTAATGGTAGTTTAGATCAATTGTATGAAACATGTTTGAATTGAGTGGTGTGGATTGAATATGTTTGTCTCATGTGCATATGGGTAGTGAAATATCTCTTTAGGCCGTATTCTATTCTATTCTCACCCTTCTAACCTATCAGATGCCTCCGAGACGTGATCCCGGATTCGCTTTCCCGCCGGAGCTCACCCAATTGATCCAACAGCATAATGCCTTGATGCAGTTGCTCGTCCAGAACCAAGGCAACAACAACAACAACCCACCGCCACCACCCCCAGTTGACAACCTAAGGTTGAATCCACCGGTGTTCTCTAGCAGCACCGATCCGATTGTTGTTGATGATTGGCTCCGCAAGATCGAAAGAGAGCTGACAACTGTTGGATGCACGGATGCGGAGAAGGTGCGCTTTGTCGCACATCAGCTTGATGGATCCGCAGCCTTGTGGTGGGAGAACTACATCGCCACTTTCCCCGTGGCCAATTGACATGGGATTAGTTTCAGCAGGCCTTCCGCACCGCATATGTCTCAGCTGGAGCCATCAGTATGAAGAAGCATGAGTTCCGCAACTTACGCCAGGGGAACCGTACTGTGGCACGGTACGTGGATGAGTTCAGCAAGTTATCACGCTACGCCCCAGATGATGTGGCCACAGATGCCACGAAGCAGGAGAAGTTTCTTGAAGGACTAAATGATGAACTGAGTATGCAGTTGATGGTGGCAACATTCACCAACTACCAGGAGATGGTAGACAGAGCCCTCATGATTGAAGGCAAGTAGCAGCAGATAGAGAACCGCAAGCGGAAGTATGAACAGGGGAAGTACAACTCTGGAGTCCGGCAGAAGCCTCGTTATTCCCCGTACTTGGGAGGACACACTCATACCCATGGAGGCCATAACCATGGAGGCCATTCCCACAATGGAGGAAATACACACAACCACAGTGGCCCGAATAATGGCAATGGGAGTGGAGGAAACAACAGTCAGAGCCGTTCCAACCCAGCAACCCCCGCCAAGAAGGATCTGAGTCACATTACTTGTTACAAGTGCGGGAAGACCGGACACTACGCCAATGACTGTTCTGAGGCAAAGAATGGAAATGGCAATGGAAGCTCAGGAAAGAAGCCAAACCCTTTCACCAGGGGACAGGTGAATCATGTCAACATGGAGGAAGTTGACAAGCAGCCTGATGCAGTTATTGGTAAGTTTTTGATTAAGTCATTTATAGCCCTTGTTCTTTTTTACACTGGTGTATCGCATTCATACATATCAAGGGAATTTGTGGACAAGTTTAAGTTGCCAACCGTAGCCCTTAAGACACCAATGTTAGTAAGCTCGCCAGGAGCGGAGTATATGGCTAGCCGAGGATGTTTTCAGTTACCATTGACCATAGGTAGGCATGTTTTTCCCACGGACCTCATTATTCTGGAATCACAGGGATTGGATGTGATACTAGGCATGGATTGGCTATCGAAGTATGGGGGAAACATCGATTGTGCTAGTAAGTCAATTCTTCTCACCACCCAGAGGGGAAACGGATCAAGTATGTGTCTAGGCATGCACCAAGGAGGACTCAAGTAAATTCATTCTCGGCAGTTGTTCATGAGGAAGTGTCTATTGTGAAGGATTATCCCAATGTATTCCCGGAGGAACTACCCGGCATGCCACCAGACCGAGACATAGAGTTTTTGGTCGAGCTATTGCCAGGCACCGGACCAATATCTAAGAGACCATATCGGATGCTCGCAAATGATCTGGAGGAAATTAAGAAGCAGATTAAGGAGTTATTGGAGAAAGGTTATATTCGACCAATTTCATCACCGTGGGGAGCCCCAGTGCTTCTAGTTGAGAAGAAGGACGGATCCTTGAGAATGGTAGTTCATTATCGAGCATTGAATGAGGTGACGATCAAGAACAAATATTCTCTACTGATGATCAATAATTTGTTTGACCAGCTGCAGGGAGCTAAAGTTTTCTCCAAGATCGATCTTCGATTAGGATATCACCAGCTGAAGATCCGAGAACAGGATATACCTAAGACAGCTTTTACCACAAGGTATGTGCTATATGAGTACACTGTCATGTCTTTTGGTTTGACTAACGCCCCTACCTACTTTATGAGTATGATGAATAAGGTGTTAATGAAGTTCTTGAATAAGTTTGTTGTGGTGTTCATTGACGATATATTGGTGTACTCGAAGAATGAGGAAGAAGACGAGGAACATTTGCGTTTGGTTCTCGAGAAGCTCAGGGAACATCAGCTATATGCCAAGTTTAGCAAATGTGAGTTTTGGTTGAAGGAAGTCAGATTCCTCTGACATGTTATATCAGGTGAAGGTATAGCAGTAGACCCTTCCAAGGTTCAGTCTGTCACCGAGTGGTTGGCACCCACCTCAATTGGAGAGATACACAGTTTCCTTGGACTCACAGGATATTATCAGAGATTTATTGATATTTTTTCCAAGATCGCGATACACAGTTTCATTGGACTCGCAGGATATTATCGGAGATTTATTGAGAATTTTTCCAAGATCGCGAAGCCCATGATGGAGTTATTGAAGAAGGACGCCAAGTTTAAAGGGACCGAGGATTGTGAGGCCAGTTTCCAGGAGTTGAAGAAACGTTTGGTTACATCCCCAGTGCTAATTCTTTCGAACATACGCAAGGATTTCCAGGTATATTGCGACGCTTCACGACAGGGACTTGGAGACGTTCTTATGCAAGAGGGAAGAGTTGTTTCATGTGCCTCACATCAGCTTCGACCTCATGAGTTGAATTATGCCACGCATGATTTGGAGTTAGCAGCCCTAGTACATGCACTCAAGACTTGGAGACATTTTCTTATCGGAAATCGTTGTGACATTTACACGGATCGTAAGAGTTTGAAGTATATCTTCACGCCGAAGGAGTTGAACCTCAGGCAGAGGAGATGGTTGGAGCTCATAAAGGATTATGAAATGAAACTACATTATCATCCAGGAAAGGCCAATGTTGTGGCAGATGCTTTGAGCCGCAAGAGTTATGTCAATACTCTTATAACCGGAGGATTACCACAGGAGTTAGCCGATGATCTCCAGGAACTCCGCTTGGAGATAGTTTCGAGAGGTTTTGTTGCAGCATTGGAAGTTCAGTCCACTTTGTTGGGAAAAATCAGAGAAGCCCAGACGACGGACAACGAAATTGCAGAGATAAAAGAAAAGATGAGTAAAGGAAAGGCCAAAGGTTTTCGTGAGGATGAACACAGAACTTTCAGGTTTGAAGATCGCATCTATGTGCCCAATGACCCAGAGATCAGGAAGTTAATTCTTTAGGAGGCACATGATTCGCCTTGCTCGATTCACCCAGGCAACACCAAGATGTATCTGGATTTGAAAGAATGTTTCTGGGGGACAGATATGAAGAAGGATATTGCCTAGTATGTAGCAGTATGTGACGTATGTCAGAGAGTTAAGGCAGAGCATTAGAAACCAGCAGGATTACTCCAGCCTTTGCCGATACCCGAATGGAAGTGGGATAAGATAGGCATGGATTTCATTATCGGATTACCCAGGACTCGTTCAGGGATATGACTCCATCCGGGTTGTAGTTGATCGCTTGACCAAAGTGGCTCACTTTATCCCTGTGAAAACCACTTATACAAGCGGAAGTTGGCCAAGATATATATGACCAGGATCGTATGTCTGCATGGAGTTCCTAGGACCATCATATCAGATAGAGGAACACAGTTTACTGTTGGGGATCGTTGCAGAAATTTAAAATTTTCTACACATCACCAATATCAATCTATGGAGAAACTAGCAACGAGAGTGAGAGGGGAGTGCATATTCATACCCTTGAAGATCACGACACGGAAGCGTTACAAGAACGCGGATGAGGGAGTCATACTCGTGGCGATTCAGATCGCGGTTGATTCTGATCAAAGCGCCGAACAACGGCGCCTCCGCGTTCAACACACGTGCAGCCTGATGACGTCTCCCACGCCTTGATCCAGCAAGGAGAGAGGGAGAGGTTGGGGAAGACTCCGTCCAGCAGCAGCACGCCGGCGTGGTGGTGTTGGAGAAGCATGGTACTCCGGTAGGGCTTCGCCAAGCGTCGCGGGAGGAGGAGGTGTTGGGGAGGGAGAGGGCTGCGCCTTGGATGTGGTGTGCCTGCCCTCCCACCTCCCCTCTATTTATAGGGGCAAGGGAGAGGGGGGCCGGCCCCCTCCAGATGGATCTAGAGGGGGGCGGCGACCAAGGGGGGAAGGCTTGCCCCCAAGCCAGGGGGCGCCCCCTTTAGGGTTCCCCCAAACCCTAGGCGCATGGGCCCTAGGGGGTTTGGCACCCAGCCCAGCTAGGGGCTGGTTACGCTTCCATATTCAGCCCATAGGGCCCTCCGGGGCAGGTGGACCCTCCCGATGGACCCCCGGAACCTTTTCGGTGGTCCCAATACAATACCGATAAACCCCCGAACACTTCCGTCGACCGAATAAGGACTTCCCATATATAAATCTTTATCTTCGAACCATTACGGAACTCCTCGTTACGTCCGGGATCTCATCCGGGACTCCGAACAACATTCGGTAACCACGTACAAACCTTCCCTATAACCCTAGCGTCATCGAACCTTAAGTGTGTAGACCCTACGGGTTCGGGAATCATGCAGACATGACCGAGACATCTCTCCGGCCAATAACCAACAGCGGGATCTGGATACCCATGTTGGCTCCCACATGTTCCACGATGATCTCATCAGATGAACCATGATGTCAAGGATTCAATCAATCCCGTATACGATTCCCTTTGTCTACCGGTATAGCACTTGCCCAAGATTCGATCGTCGGTATACCGATACCTTGTTCAATCTCGTTATGGCAAGTCTCTTTACTCGTTCCGTAACACATCATCCCGTGACCAACCCCTTAGTCACACTGAGCTCATTACGATGATGTCTTACCGAGTGGGCCCAGAGATACCTCTCCGTCATACGGAGTGACAAATCCCAGTCTCGATTCGTGCGAACCCAATAGACACTTTCGGAGATACCCGTAGTGCACCTTTATAGTCACCCAATTACATTGTGACGTTTGGCACACCCAAAGCATTCCTACATATCCAGGACTTGCACAATCTCATGGTCTAAGGAAAAGATACTTGACATTAGAAAAGCTTTAGCAGACGAACTACACGATCTTGTGCTATGCTTAGGATTGGGTCTTGTCCATCACATCATTCTCCTAATGATGTGATCCCGTTATCAATGACATCCAATGTCCATGGTCAGGAAACCGTAACCATCTATTGATCAACGAGCTAGTCAACTAGAGGCTCACTAGGGACATGTTGTGGTCTATGTATTCACACATGTATTACGATTTCCAGATAACACAATTATAGCATGAACAGTAGACAATTATCATGAACAAGGAAGTATAATAATAACCATTTTATTATTGCCTCTAGGGCATATTTCCAACAGTCTCCCACTTGCACTAGAGTCAATAATCTAGTTACATTGTGATGAATCGAATACCCATAGAGTTCTGGTGTTGATCATGTTTTGCTCGAGGAAGAGGTTTAGTCAACGGATCCGCGACATTCAGGTCCGTATGCACTTTACAAATATCTATGTCTCCATTTTAAACATTTTCACGAATGGAGTTGAAGCGACGCTTGATATGCCTGGTCTTCTTGTGAAACCTGGGCTCCTTGGCAAGGGCAATAGCTCCAGTGTTGTCACAGAAGAGAGTCATTGGGCCCGACGCATTGGGAATAACTCCGAGGTCGGTAATGAACTCCTTCATCCAGATTGCTTCATGTGCTGCCTCCGAGGCTGCCATGTACTTCGCTTCACATGTAGATCCCGCCACGACGCTTTTCTTGCAACTGCACTAGCTGACTGCCCCGCCATTCAAGATATACATGTATCCGGTTTGTGACTTGGAGTCATCCAGATCTGTGTCGAAGCTAGCATCGACGTAACCTTTTACGACGAGCTCTTCGTCACCTCCATAAATGAGAAATATATCCTTAGTCCTTTTCAGGTACTTCAGGATATTCTTGACCGCTGTCCAGTGTTCCATGCCGGGATTACTTTGGTACCTTCCTACCAAACTTATGGCAAGGTTTACATCATGTCTGGTACACAGCATGGCATACATGATAGACCCTATGGCCGAGGCATAGGGGATGACACTCATCTTTTCTCTATCTTCTACCGTGGTCGGGCCTTGAGCCGTGCTCAATCTCACACCTTGCAATACAGGCAAGAACCCCTTCTTGGCCTGATCCATATTGAACTTCTTCAATATCTTGTCAAGGTACGTGCTTTGTGAAAGACCAATGAGGCGTCTCGATCTATCTCTATAGATCTTGATGCCTAATATGTAAGCAGCTTCTCTAAGGTCCTTCATTGAAAAACACTTATTCAAGTAGGCCTTTATGCTTTCCAAGAGTTCTATATCATTTCCCATCAATAGTATGTCATCCACATATAATATGAGAAATGCTACAGAGCTCCCACTCACTTTCTTGTAAACACAGGCTTCTCCATAAGTCTGCGTAAACCCAAACGCTTTGATCATCTCATCAAATCGAATGTTCCAACTCCGAGATGCTTGCACCAGCCCATAGATTGAGCGTTGGAGGTTGCACACCTTGTCAGCATTCTTAGGATCGACAAAACCTTCTGGCGGCATCATATACAATTCTTCCTTAAGGAAACCATTAAGGAATGTCGTTTTGATGTCCATTTGCCATATCTCATAATCATAGAATGCGGCAATTGCTAACATGATTCGGACGAACTTCAGCTTCGCTACGGGTGAGAAAGTCTCATCGTAGTCAACCCCTTGAACTTGTCGATAACCCTTAGCGACAAGCCGAGCCTTATAGATGGTCACATTACCATCCGCGTCTGTCTTCTTCTTAAAGATCCATTTATTTTCTATGGCTCGCTGATCATCGGGCAAGTCAATAAAAGTCCATACTTCATTTTCATACATGGATCCTATCTCGGATTTCATCGCTTCAAGCCATTTGTCGGAATCCGGGCCCGCCATCGCTTCTTCATAGTTCGAAGGTTCATCATTGTCTAACAACATGATTTCCAGGACAGGGTTGCCGTACCACTCTGGTGCGGAACATGTCCTTGTGGACCTACGAAGTTCAGTAGCAACTTGATCTGAAGTTTCATGATCATCATCATTAACTTCCTCTCTAGTCGGTGCAGGCACCACAGAAACATTTTCTTGAGCTGCGCCACTCTCCGGTTCAAGAGGCAATACTTCATCGAGTTCTACTTTCCTCCCACTTACTTCTTTTTGAGAGAAACTCTTTCTCTAGAAAGGATCCATTCTTGGCAACAAAGATCTTGCCTTAGGATCTGAGGTAGAAGGTATACCCAATAGTTTCCTTAGGGTATCCTATGAAGACGCATTTTTCCAATTTGGGTTCGAGCTTTTCAGGTTGAAGTTTCTTGACATAAGCATCGCATCCCCAAACTTTCAGAAACGACAGCTTAGGTTTCTTCCCAAACCACAATTCATACGATGTCGTCTCAACGGATTTCAACGGAGCCCTATTTAAAGTGAATGCGACAGTCTCTGTAGCATAACCCCAAAATGATAGCGGTGGATCGGTAAGAGACATCATAGATCGCACCATATCCAATAGAGTGCGATTACGACGTTCAGACATACCATTACGCTGAGGTGTTCCAGGCGGAGTGAGTTGTGAAACAATTCCACATTTCCTTAAGTGCGTGCCAAATTCATGACTCAAATATTCTCCCCCATGATCTGATCGTAAGAACTTGATTTTCCTGTCACGTTGATTCTCAACCTCACTCTGAAATTCCTTGAACTTTTCAAAGGTCTCAGACTTGTGTTTCATTAAGTAGACATACCCATATCTACTCAAGTCATCAGTGAGGGTGAGAACATCACAATAGCCACCGCGAGCCTCAACGCTCATTGGACCGCACACATCAGTATGTATGATTTCCAATAAGTTGGTTGCTCGCTCCATTGTTCCAGAGAATGGTTTCTTGGTCATTTTTCCCATGAGGCATGGTTTGCACATGTCAAATGATTCATAATCAAGAGACTCCAAAAGTCCATCTGCATGGAGTTTCTTCATGCGTTTGACACCGATGTGACCAAGGCGGCAGTGCCACAAGTATGTGGGACTATCATTATCAACCTTACATCTTTTGACATTCACACTATGAATATGCGTAACATCATGTTCAAGATTTAATAAGAATAAACCATTGACCAGCGGGGCATGACCATAAAACATGTCTCTCATATAAATAGAACAACCATTATTCTCAGATTTAAATGAGTAGCCATCTCGCATTAAACGAGATCCAGATACAATGTTCATGCTCAAAGCTGGTACTAAATAACAATTATTGAGATTTAAAACTAATCCCGTAGGTAAATGTAGAGGTAGCGTGCCGACGGCGATCACATCGACCTTGGAACCATTCCCGGTGTGTATCGTCACCTCATCCTTCGCCAGTCTCCGCTTATTCCGCAACTCCTGTTTTGAGTTACAAATATGAGCAACCGCACTAGTATCAAATACCCAGGAGCTACTACGAGCGCTGGTTAGGTACACATCAATAACATGTGTATCACATATACCTTTGGCATTGTCGGCCTTCTTATCCGCTAAGTACTTGGGGCAGTTCTGCTTCCAGTGATCGTTTCCCTTGCAATAAAAGCACTCAGTCTCAGGCTTAGGTCCATTATTTGGCTTCTTCCTGGCAGCTTGCTTACCGGGCGCGGCAACTCCCTTGCTGTCCTTCTTGAAGTTCCTTTTACCCTTGCCTTTCTTGAACTTAGTGGTTTTATTCACCATCAACACTTGATGTTCCTTTTTGATCTCCACCTCCTCTTATTTCAGCATTGAATATACCTCAGGAATGGTCTTTTCCATCCCTTGCATATTGAAGTTCATCACAAAGCTCTTGTAGCTAGGTAGGAGCGACTGAAGGATTCTGTCAACGACCGCATCATCCGGGAGATTAACTCCCAGCTGAGACAAGCGGTTGTGCAACCCAGACATTTTGAGTATGTGCTCGCTGATGGAACTATTCTCCTCCATCTTAGAACTTTAGAAATTGTTGGAGACTTCATATCTCTCGACCCGGGCATGAGCTTGGAAAACCATTTTCAGCTCTTGGAACATCTCATATGCTCCGTGTTGCTCAAAACGCTTTTGGAGCCCCGGTTCTAAGCTGTAAAGCATGCCGCACTGAACCAGGGAGTAATCATCACTACGCGACTGCCAGGCATTCATAACGTCTTGAGTTGCTGGGAAAACAGGTGTGTCACCTAGAGGTGCATCAAGGACATATGCTTTCTTGGCAGCTATGAGGATAATCCTCAGGTTATGGACCCAGTCCGTGTAGTTGCTGCCATCGTCTTTCAGTTTGGTTTTCTGTAGGAACGCGTTGAAGTTGAGGGCAACATTAGTGTGGGCCATTTGATCTACAAGACATATTGCAAAGATTTTAGACTATGTTCATGATAATTAAGTTCATCTAATCAAATTATTTAATGAACTCCCACTCAGATAGACATCCCTCTAGTCATCTAAGCGATACATGATCCGAGTCAACTAGGCTGTGTCCGATCATCACGTGAGACGGACTAGTCATCATCGGTGAACATCTTCATGTTGATCGTATCTTCTATACGACTCATGTTCGACCTTTCGGTCTTCGGTGTTCCGAGGCCATGTTTGTTCATGCTAGGATCGTCAAGTCAACCTAAGTGTATTGCGTGTGTAATCTGGCTTACACCCGTTGTATGCGAACGTTAGAACCTATGACACCCGATCATCACGTGGTGCTTCGGAACAACGGACCTTAGCAATGGTGCACAGTTAGGGGGAACACAATTCTTGATATTTTAATGAGGGATCATCTTATTTATGCTACTGTCGTTCTAAGCAAATAAGATGTAGAAACATGATAAACATCACATGCAATCAAATAGTGACATGATATGGCCAATGTCATTTTGCTCCTTTTGATCTCCATCTTCGAGGCGCCATGATCATCATCGTCACCGGCATGACACCATGACCTCCATCATCATGATCTCCATCATCATGTCTTCATGAAGTTGTCTTGCCAACTATTACTTCTACTACTATAGCTAACAGTTAGCAATAAAGTAAAGTAATTACATGGCGTTTTCATTGACACGCAGGTCATACAATAAATCAAGACAACTCCTATGGCTCCTGCCGGTTGTCATACTCATCGACATGCAAGTCGTAATTCCTATTACAAGAACATGATCAATCTCATACATCACATATATATCATTCATCACATCCTTTTGGCCATATCACATCACACGACATATGCTGCAAAAACAAGTTAGACATCCTCTAATTGTTGTTGCAATTTTTTACGTGGCTGCTATAGGTTTCTTAGCAAGAACATTTCTTACCTACGCCAAAACCACAACGTGATATGTCAATTTATATTTACCCTTCATAAGGACCCTTTTCATCGAATCCGATCCGACTAAAGTGGGAGAGACAGACACCCGCTAGCCACCTTATGCAACTAGTGCATGTCAGTCGGTGGAACCTGTCTCACGTAAGTGTACGTGTAAGGTAGGTCCGGGCCGCTTCATCCCACGATGCCGCCGAATCAAGATAAGACTAGTAACGGCTAGTAAATTGACAAAATCGACGCCCACAACAACTTGTGTTCGACTCGTGCATAGAAAGTACGCATAGACCTAGCTCATGATGCCACTGTTGGGGATCATTGCAGAAATTTAAAATTTTCTACGCATCACCAAGATCAATCTATGGAGAAACTAGCAACGAGAGTGAGAGGGGAGTGCATCTTCATACCCTTGAAGATCGCAACACAGAAGCGTTACAAGAACGCGGATGAGGGAGTCCTACTCGTGGCGATTCAGATCGCGGTTGATTCCGATCAAAGCGCCGAACAACGGCGCCTCCACGTTCAACACACGTGCAGCCCGAAGACGTCTCCCACGCCTTGATCCAGAAAGGACAGAGGGAGAGGTTGGGGAAGACTCCATCCAGCAGCAGCACGACGGCGTGGTGGTGTTGGAGAAGGATGGTACTCCGGCAGGGCTTCGCCAAGCATCACGGGAGGAGGAGGAGGTGTTGGGGAGGGAGAGGGCTGTGCCTTGGATGTGGTGCGGCTGCCCTCCCACCTCCCCTCTATTTATAGGGGCAAGGGAGAGGGGGCGGCCCCCTCCAGATGTATCTAGAGGGGGGCGGTGGCCAAGGGGGGAAGGCTTGCCCCCCAAGCCAAGGGGGTGCCCCCTTTAGGGTACCCCCAAACCCTAGGCGCATGGGCCCTAGGGGGTTTGGTGCCCAGCCCACCTAGGGGCTGGTTCCCCTTCCATATTCAGCCCATAGGGCCCTCTGGGGCAGGTGGACCCTCCGGTGGAGCCCCGGAACCTTTTCGGTGGTCCCGGTACAATACCGATAAACCCCCGAACACTTCCGTCGACCGAATAAGGACTTCCCATATATAAATCTTTTTCTCCGGACCATTGCGGAACTCCTTGTTACGTTCGGGATCTCATCCGGGACTCCGAACAACATTCGGTAACCACGTACAAACCTTCCCTATAACCCTAGCGTCATCGAACCTTAAGTGTGTAGACCCTACGGGTTCGGGAATCATGCAGACATGACCAAGACATCTCTCCGGCCAATAACCATCAGCGGGATCTGGATACCCATGTTGGCTCCCACATGTTCCACGATGATCTCATCGGATGAACCACAATGTCAAGGATTCAATCAATCCCGTATACGATTCCCTTTGTCTACCGGTATAGCACTTGCCCGAGATTCGATCGTCGGTATACCGATACCTTGTTCAATCTCGTTACGGCAAGTCTCTTTACTCGTTCCGTAACACATCATCCCGTGACCAACCCCTTAGTCACACTGAGCTCATTACGATGATGTCTTACCGAGTGGGCCCAGAGATACCTCTCCGTCATACGGAGTGACAACTCCCAGTCTTGATTCGTGTCAACCCAACAGACACTTTCGGAGATACCCGTAGTGCACCTTTATAGCCACCCAGTTACGTTGTGATGTTTGGCACACCCAAAGCATTGCTACAGTATCCGGGAGTTGCACAATCTCATGGTTTAAGGAAAAGATATTTGACATTAGAAAAGCTTTAGTAGACGAACTACACGATCTTGTGATATGCTTAGGATTGGGTCTTGTCCATCACATCATTCTCCTAATGATGTGATCCCGTTATCAATGACATCCAATGTCCATGGTCAGGAAACCGTAACCATCTATTGATCAACGAGCTAGTTAACTAGAGGCTCACTTGGGACATGTTGTGGTCTATGTATTCACACATGTATTACGATTTCCGGATAACACAATTATAGCATGAACAGTAGACAATTATCATGAACAAGGAAATATAATAATAACCATTTTATTATTGCCTCTAGGGCATATTTCCAACATTTACCTCGAAGTTTTGGAATCAGTTACACTAGACTTTGGGTACCACCGTACCAGGCTAGAGTTCAGTACAACTTTTCATCCGCAGACAGATGGGCAGACCGAGAGAGTCAACCAGATTCTGGAGGACATGTTGAGAGCTTGTGCGCTAGACTATGGGTCTAGTTGGGATGATAATTTGCCTTACGCAGAGTTCTCATATAACAACAGCTACCAAGCTAGTTTGAAGATGGCCCATTTTGAAGATTTGTATGGAAGGAGGTGCAGGACACCATTGATGTGGGATGAAGTTGGAGACCGACAATTGTTCGGACCAGATTTAATCAGAGAGTCTGAAGAGAAGGTCAAGTTGATCCGTGATAGACTCAAGATAGCCTAGTCCAGGCAGAAGAGTTATGCTGATACTAAACGCAAGGAGGTAATCTACGAAGTCGGAGACAAAGCATATCTTCATGTGTCACCACTTTGAGGAGTCAAACGGTTAAAGGAAAGTTGGCGCCATGATTTGTGGGACCATACAAAATCTTGGAACGTATGGGTGAAGTTGCCTACAAGTTGGAATTACCCAAAGGTTTGTTGGGAGTTCATGATGTGTTTCACGTTTCCCAGTTGAAGAAGTGCCATGCAGGGATGGCCGATATTCGTCTGAGAGATACAGTGCCCCTTGCAGCAATTCAATTGGAGAGTGCCCTGACTTATGAGGAGAAATCCGTCAAGATTCTCGAGTTCACCAACCGAGTCACCCGCAGCAAAGTCATCAAGTTTTGCAAAGTTCAGTGAAGCCACCATACCGAGGAGGACGCCACCTGGAAGCGAGAAGAAGACCTCCGGAAGGACCACCCACACCTTTTTGCTAGCCAACCCGAATCTCGAGGGCAAGATCCATCTTAAGGGGGGTAGGTTTGTAACATCCCAATTTTCAATTTGGATGTTATTTAGATCATATGCATTCATCATTTCTGTATTTTGGAATTTATTTGTTGTTTGAATTTTGATCCTAGAAACCATAAGCAACTCAAGGACCAATTGAGAGAGTTGGAGGTTTTCACAAAAATCCATTTTTGAATTTTCAAAATTGGCAAATTGGATCAAAGAGTTTTATTCAAAATATTTTTCCAATAATTTGAAATAAATAAAATAAAGAGAGAAGATAATATGACTTCTTAAAAAACAGTAAAGAAATGTTGGAAATTTATTTTTGAATAAAATTATATTTTACTTGCGTGTTTAATTATTTTTATTAGTGCAAAAAATTTATTTTTATTTTAGGCATTTAGGCCCAGGAAAATGTTCACCATGTCAATAATAAGGCCCTAAGCACGTGTGAATTTTTCTGTGATTTTAAAATATATATTTATAGTGTTTTTCTATTTTTCTGTATTTTTGGAAAAATGTTTTATTAAAAAAAGTTTCGGACCGGATTGGGCCGAAGCCCAGCAGGTAGCAGCCGCGCCCACACCGCCTCCGACCGGAGTTGGACTCCCGCCGCCGTGACCGAGGGGGACTCCCCTCGGCTTGCCCCTCCGCCAAGTCGGACCCCCCGGGGCCCCTTTATAAGCCATCGCCCCGCCGCCCTCTCCTCCTCGTCCGCCGCACCACCGCCGCCCTGCGCCCAAGCGGCCGCCGCGCCGCCGCTTGCATGTGCCACCGCCTCGCGACACCACCCGCCGCCTCGCTGGAGCCGCCACCGGACCCGATCCGCCGACGAAAAACCGCCGGTCCACCCGGTTCTTTCGTTTTTTTGTTTCTGTTTAAAAACCGATCTATTTTTTTAGTTAGATCTATTCTGTGGAAGTTTTCTATTTAGGTAATTTTAGTGAACGACTTCGTTCGTTAGTTTTCTATAGCGGACGTTCGTCCGTTAGATTTTTTGTTTATTTTTCGGCCAGGGACCTTTCGTAATTATTTTCTTCGCAGATTAGTCCCTGTTCTTCAAACAATCACAACTTTTTGCTCGTTTGTCCAAATCCAATGAAGTCAACCCCAAAATCTTTGTTATGATCCCCTCCATCCAGATAACCAACTTAAACATGTTTTTGAAAGTTTAAAATTTGGTTTCAAATGGATTTGAATTTGAATTTCTTTTGATCGTAACTTGAGTTTCGTAACTCCGTTTTAGTTGATTCTTTTTGCAAATTGAAGTTCTTGACCTAAACTTTCTGTTACGATCGTTTTCTCTGGTTTTCTTGCATCTTCGTATTTGAGTGCTTATGTATGCTATTGTTTGTCTACGATAGATTTTTCAGAGTGCGAAGGCTGCTACTACGAATCTCTAGGGTTTTCCGATCGTCGGCAAGGCAAGTTCACACTTTTATCATACTCTTCCTATACCCAGTTTCACTTGCATTAGTTTCACCCTTACAAATTTGCATGAGTAGGTTTGGGAATTGGGTTTGCTATGTAGTTCATGAGGTAGGAACCTATGATCCTTGAAACACCCCGGGATATTCGTTGTGTTATATACTGCTTAGTCATGCTTGTAGACGTGGATTGGTATGTGAGATTCATGAAGTTGCGAGAGTTACAATAATTAAGGGTTAACTTAAGGTGGCTACTTTAATACACATCTGGGTGGATTAGTTGCGGGCACCTGGGGAATCCAGTATTTTCCTAGGAGACCCCGGGGTATTTGTGTGATCATCCTATGGAATGCCACCCGGGCTCAAAGGGATCATAATATTATTCATGCTCAAAAACTTCCGTGTGCAGCCACAAGCCATTATGAGCTCTGGCATAGTTGAGTAAGTTGTGGGAATCCTTTCCATGATGGGCTAGCAGATGTAGGGGAATTGTAGGTGTACCGACCTATCTATCTATTAAGGGGACCTCTTCAGAAAGGCTATGTCTCGATCTTTCGATCATGGATGCGGTCGAGTCTTGTGGGGAAAAGTGCACAAATCTCTGCAATGTCACAGCCCTAGAATACCTGAGTGAAATAGTTGCATCTGCACTCATGCATCATGTCTAAAATTTCTGAAAGTTGAATTGAGGTTTGTTGAAACCCTCAGAAATCAGTTCAAAAATAACCAACTTTAAAATCTTCTCTAATGAGTCCAAGAAAATGTCCCTGGTATTCTATAAAAATATTGGCAAGAGGAAAAATTCAAACCAATATTTTTAGGAGCTCAGAAACATTTATTTTGGCCATTTTAATTAATCCAATAAATATTTGAATTGGATCTATATTTATTATATAATAAATATATGTTCAATAATTCTGAAAAATTGTTGCGTGGCTTTGGATAAGTCCATTTAGTTCACACAATTATTTTCATGAAGTTAAAATTGATTTGTTGTTAAAACTAAATCAAAAACAAACTGCAAAAATTAGAAAAGAGGAAACAAATAGGAAAACAGAGAGAGAGAGAGTGCTCACCTGGGCAGCCCACCTGGCATGTCCACTTGGAGG
The DNA here is from genome assembly GCF_003073215.2 of Triticum urartu. Taxonomy (NCBI): domain Eukaryota; kingdom Viridiplantae; phylum Streptophyta; class Magnoliopsida; order Poales; family Poaceae; genus Triticum; species Triticum urartu. The sequence continues at coordinate 439,861,852 of NC_053024.1, read as the reverse complement.
CCCAGCCCACCAGGGGCACTGCTGTCTTCAACCTCTGCCTACTGGCAGAGGCGTGTCGACGCGCGCGCGATCGCCGTGGCCACCTCCCTGTCTGCTTCCTCCTTTCCCGGCCCTTCTCGCGACACCGAGGAGACGTGGACGAAGCCTCGAACCGACCCCCTTCTCCTCTAGTCACTCTCCCCCTTCTCCCCGCTCGATCTCGAGCTCGGCCGAACGAGCTCGTCGCCACCATCCACTGCCACCGCGGCCGCTGGCCCTCCCTCGCCTCGTCGACCAGTCCAGAGGGTCCGCAGCGTCGCCCTCATCACCTACGCAGAGCCAAGCTACGCCGGATGCCCTGCATCGCCGGCTACCTCGTCTTCTTCTACCTCGGGCACCCGAGATCGCCATCGACGATTGGCTCCGTCCAGACCGTCCCCGGCCGTGCTGTCCGCTCCAGGAGACTCGCCGTGAGCCCTTCTTCCTTTCCCCTCTTCTCTCGTGCTCGCGCTCGTTCCCTAGCTCCATTTCCCACCGCGGACGAGAGCATCTCGCCGCCGGCCATGGCGTAGCCGTGGCCACAGCCGAGCAAGCTCACAACGGAGCGCGTCACCATGCTCAGGAAGCCCCCAGGAGCCTAACGCACACACTCACTTGCTCCGACGTGCACCGTAGCACCAACCCCGCAATCACCCGAACTCCGGCGCCGCCCCGAGCTCGTTTCCGGCGAGCTCCGGCCGTCCCCGCTGCCGCCACATGCAACACTAGATGCGGGTGAGCTCCAGCTCCCCGTAGATGGCCTCGGCCGCCCGTTTTGTCGCCGGAGACGCAAACCCGAGGCTCGCCGGCGTCAAGTCGCCGGCAGGTTTGACCCCCCCCCCCCCCCCCCCGCTGACCGAGTTGACCTGGGCGGGCCCTGTTTGACCCACTGGTCTATGACATGCGGGCTCCGCCCGGCTAATTAATCTAGTTTAGGTTTAAATTTAATTAGTTAAACCTAGGTTAGTGCTAATTAAACTAGGTTAGTTTAGTTAGACACTAACCAGTGGACCCCACTGGTCAGGTTTGACCCGGACCAGCCCTGTTGACTTGCTGACATCACCCTTGCGCAATGCTGATGCAGTAAAGCTTTTCTGAGATTTTAAAAAAATCAGAAATGATTTATTTATTTCAGAAAATAGCTAAAACTTTTAAAAATCATAGAAAATAATCTATAACTCCAAATGCAATAAATTATATATGAAAAATTATCAGAAAAATCCAAGGAATCTGATTATGGCATTTTCATGCATGTTTGAACAACTTAACCTAACTGTTTAGTCCAAAACATGATAATGCACTATTTGAATTCGCCCTATAGTGAGTCGTATTACAATTCACTGGCCGTCGTTTTACAACGTCGTGACTGGGAAAACCCTGGCGTTACCCAACTTAATCGCCTTGCAGCACATCCCCCTTTCGCCAGCTTGCATTGATTGTGTTCCTCCTTGTTTGCCGGTAATTGTCCCCTCTCGGTAGACGCTGCTCCGACGCTGTGATCGTTGACACTGATGAAGACTCAATGTTATCTTCAGAAGTGCCAGGCAAGCAAAACCCCCCTTGTTCATTCCGATACAATCCCACTCTCGCTCCTGCTCTCTTTTACTGCATTAGGACAACAACGATTCAACTGTTACATGTTGCGGTAGTTGAACCCCTTTCCTCTGCATGACCTGTCATTGCCACAATAAATAGATGAAACCCACTAGCATGAGTAGGAGTTGTTTGAGCCCTGATTTGCCTACTCGTTCATGCTTGTTTGTCATGCCTGCTATTGCATAGAGTTGTGTCAGGTCTGATTCATCGGGAATGAATCGGAGGTGTGTGAACATGTCCTACTATGTGTGAGCTAAGTGTGTGAACATGTTTTGGTAAAGGTAGCGGTGAGAGGCCATGTAGGAGTACATGGTGGGTTGTCTCATTGAAACCGTCCTCAGGAACTGAGTTCTGTGTTTGTGATCCATGAACAGCTACTACCACTCATTGGGATCCTTAATTGACCCTCTCGGCTTCTTAATCACCCTAGTACTCTGTCCAGGAGTTGCAACTGGTTTCTGGTGTTTGTAGGTTATGTGTTGGCGGTCATGCGTAGCGCTGACCCTAGGGGTGGGCTATGTTGCGGTAGATACACCGTGGCACGGTGTACCGGGCGCCCATTTTGTGACTCGGGAACCCTGTTCACATCGTTCGGGGCCGTATGTGGAAACCTCGGCCGGACTCCCTGCGGATGGAACCTGGATAGGCGATAAACCTGGACTAGAGACTTAAGTGTTTAGGTAGGCCGTGGCCGACACCCTCGTTGGGCTTCCGCTTGAAGGTTGCCGAGTACATGTCGTGTAAACGACGGTAAGTGGTGGGAGCGTGTGTGAAGAAGTACACCCCTGCAGGGTTATCATTATCTATTGGAATAGCCGGATTCCTCGGATATGGAAACTTGGACCCCTTGCATAGTTCATAGACAAGTGAAAGTGGATACTCTAAAACTCGCAAGATAAGTGTGAGTGCTATGGATGGCCTTCTCGTAGGGAGACGAGAGCGGATCCATAGTGGTGTATTGAATGGTGAATATGTGGACTCGTGTGCGCCACCTCAAAAGAGTTGCTTGTAGTCGTAGTTCAGGTTAGCCACTGGGTCAAAGAAGCTGGCCTGCTGCAGTTAAACTCCACCACCCCTTTGTTGATACCGATGCATATGTAGATAGTTCTGATGTAAGTCTTGCTGGGTACATTTGTACTCACGTTTGCTTATTTATGTTTTGCAGAGAGACTTCAGTCTCGCTAGTAGTTCCGCTTGGACTTCGACGTTTAGCTTGTTACCTCAGCTACGATCTTGTACCTTGGGAGGGTCTTGTAGATAGTCAGGCTTCTCAGCCTTTTTCATTTGTAGATGTCTGTACTCAGACATGTTAAGCTTCCGCATGTGCTTTGACTTGTATGCTCTGATGTGTGGTCATGAGACCCATGTTTGTAATATCTCGCTCCTCGGAGCCTAATGAATAAATACTTGAGTCGTAGAGTTATGTTGTGATGCCATGTTGTATTTACACATATCGAGCATATTGTGTGTATGATTGAAATGCTTGGTATGTGTGGGATCCGACAATCTAGTTGTTTATCCTTGGCAGCCTCTCTTATGGGGAAATGTAGTCTTGTGCTTCCATGAGCCATAGTAGTCTGCTACAGCCCGGTTCACCGGAGTCCTGCTAGCCCAGCACTACTGCTCAGGACACTTGACTGGCCGGCATGTGTTTCACTTCGTTCCTGTGTCTGTCCCTTCGGGAAAATGTCACACGGTGACATCCGGAGTCCTGCCTAGCCTGCTACAACCCGGGTTCCCGGAGTCCTGTTAGCCTAGTGCTACAGCCCGGATTCACACGCTGCTGACCGACATGCTCGATGTGATTCATGTATGCCTGTCCCCATAGGTTAGTGCCGCTTTGGGTTCACGACTAGTCATGTCGGCCCGGGTTCTCTGTCATATGGATGCTAGCGACACTATCATATACGTGAGCCAAAAGGCACAAACGGTCCCGGGCCATGGTAAGGCGACCCCCGTGGGAATACCGTGCGTGAGGCCGCAAAGTGATATGAGGTGTTACCGGCTAGATCAATGTGACTTGGAATCGGGGTCCTGACATACATGCAAAGTGTACAAACAAATCATGATTTGCCATGTCCCCGGTTATGGACAATTTTGAGTATGTGGTATTTGAGTTATTGGTTGATCTCATCACTTTACTTAATAAATTTGTTGGGTTGCTAATATTACTAATGATACTTGATTAATTTTGGGATTGAGTTGGGGTTACCTTCTCAATGATGGCATAAACTTGGTAGTAAAATAAAATCTATTCCTTTGTTGTATGGAAAAATTAGCTTTATGCAAATGTTAAACTTAGAGCCTCCACCAGCCAAATATGCATGTAGTGATAGCTATTGTTCATCATTGCTCTATAGTGTGATCTTGCCAGCATATTCCATGTGCTGACCTACACGGCTGCAAAGTCTCATGTTGCAGAATTCTCTGACGAGGATTAAGGTGCGATGGGTCATTGTCTTGCACTCAGTTTTGACGTGGAGTTGGATGGACTCATTTACCTTCGAAGCTTCCGCAGTTATTTTATTAGATGGCCTTCGGCCATATTATTGTAATTATCACTCTTTATGAGGACCTCGATGTAATAAGTATGTGATTGAACTCTGTTATAATTCTTCGGGTACTGTGTGTCAGCATACCAATCCAGGGATGGCACTTAAGCACAGAGACTATGGTCCACTGGGATCGGGTCGCTACAAGATGGTATCAGAGCACACGCTGACTGTAGGACGACCACTAGGAAAAGCCACATGATACTCTTCTCTACTCATTTCTAATTCTTCTATATTTCTACTCTATAGATGTCGGACCCTAAGAACAAGTTCACTCGGCCGGATGACGACACCCCTTTCAGACGACACTTGAAGGAAGTCACCAAGTATCTGAACATCGGCATACCAAGCTTCACCGGAACATTCAATGCAACTTTACCAGAAGAGGAGCGCTGGACGATTCAAGTTCGAGTCCCTGGGAGGATTTTTGCACCAATTACCGAGCCCATCAAGTTTTCTTTTGATGCACCAACCTGGAGCTTAGGAAAGAGCATGGCCGCCCACATCAGCATTGGACGCATAGGCGAAGTGTACAACAAGAATCTTAAGGACACCATCTATCAAATACGTTCGGTACTTGATCGGGAAAGATCGTAAAGGTGTACGACTATATCAACCGCGTTGATAAACGCTTCCGCTTTCGGTCTACGAGGGTATGTAGACACACTCTCCCCTCTCGTTGCTATGCATCTCCTAGATAGATCTTACGTGATCGTAGGAAATTTTTTGAAATACTGCGTTCCCAATAGATGGTCCTCGCACAATAGCAAATTGAGATTGCAAAATCCCAAAAGCCCTCTCAACATCTTTTCTAGTGGCCGCTTGTGCATTGTGAAAGACGAGTTCTTTCTTACCTTCGGATTTTGCAACCGGCTTGACAAATGTACTCCACCTTGAGTAAATACCATATGCAAGATAGTACCCATAGTTGTATGTGCGGCCATTTGCTTCGGAGGTCATTGGTGGTGCTTCTCCATTGGCTAACTTGGCAAACAGAGGTGACCGGTCAAGCACGTTGATGTCGTTGCAAGATCCAGGCATCCCAAAATATGCATGGCAAATCCATGTTTCATGATCGGCAACTGCCTCAAGAATGATAGTGGCATACTTCCCACGACCCTTGAATTGTCCATGCCATGCTTTTGGGCAGTTCTTCCATTTCCAATGCATGCAATCCACATACCCGAGCATACCTGGAGACCCTCGAGCTTTATTCATCTCCAAAAGCCTCTGAGTGTCCTGAGCATTGGGTGCTATCAAGTACTATGGATCAAACACTTCTACCATAGTCATTGCAAATTGCTTGACATAGAAAATAGAAGTGCTCTCTGCCATCGCCAAGTTGTCATCAATGTAATCTGTAGGAACACCATATACTATCATGCGTAAAGCGGCAATGACCTTCTGTTCAGTGCTATGGCCAAGCAACCTGGCATGGTTCCTTCTCTGCTCGAAGGCTGGATTATGCTGCTTCACAGAATTACAAATATGGATGAACAAGTCTTTCGACATTCTGAAATGGCGTCGAAAGTATTTTTCCGGGAAAACAGGTGGTGATCCAAAGTAGTTGCGCATCAACCGTTTGTGTGCATCAATCCGTTCTCTCCGAATGAACGCACGACCATAGACGGAACCACCGTGCTTTGGCTTCTACCGCTTGTGCATGGCCACTAGCATAGCAATGTCCTCTTCTTCATGCAAATCAAATTCCTCGTTCGACGATGAATCGTCCACTGATGAGGAGTAACCACTGTCAAACATATTATCCAATCACAATTTAAATCATGAACTTTCATCGTTTTCTTACCTTGGGGAATTCCGTCGAACACCACCTTGTGCGTGGGGTGGAAGAAGATGGCCGGCGGTTGGATTGGTCGCTGCTGCGGACGGCTGCGCAAAGGAGAAGGGAGCTCAGCGGCTGGTGGAGAGGAGCTATACGGGCTGCCGGACCGCCGGAGTCGACGAATCCAGCCGCGGTTGCTTCCCGAAACGACAGCGCCGGGGTGGCTGCGAGACGCCCTCCGGCAGGGGAGGCGATGCAGGCTAGGGCGACAGCGGTGATTTGGGGCAGTGGCAGCGGCGATTTCCGGCGGTGCGAGCGGGCGGTCGCGAGCGCAAAGGCAAATAAACTGGTGAATTGACGGTTGGTCGTTTCGCAGGCGGCCACGGTTTTATATCAGATGTATGTCATGATATAAATTTGCATATGTTCCCAGGTTTGGTACCAATTTATGAGAATTTGGACACACGCGTCCACGGACATATCCAACACCGCGTTAACCGACAAAATTGATTCGGATACGGCCGTTCAGACATTTGTGGCACGGCGTTACAGATAACCTTACTTAGTCTTTTTGGTAACACATCGCAACTGGGATCAATCTATCTTTACCTACTACGATTCGTTTTTTATTTCTTAACTCGCCACCGATAGCTCTTGTTCATCTAACGAAACACCCTTACACAACACAAGGCAATAAACCAGCCTACTGGCCTGGGTGTTTCTCCACCATCCAGGAGACCTGGGTTCGAAACTCGGTCATCCTCAATTTTGTAGCTTTTTTTCGCGAATTTCAGTTGGCGTAGTATAGAGCTATTTCGCCAAGTGTCGCTTAACAGATGGTCTACAAGGTACAATACGGTCAAAATATTCTCTTTTAATTCTTTTTTTGCAGATTCAAGTATTTTTTAAATATTTATATCTTTCAAACCCCAACTCCAAATTTAGCATGCTAGATATGAAAATCGCCCAGAAAATTTTGTAGATTCTAAATATAATGTTATCTTCCATGTTAATTATTTTTAAAATTATTTTTATGTTGCACCCTTAATTAGTACTTTCCTTTTTTATTAAAGACACGAATGTTTCTTACTCCCTTTTTTTATACGTCCCTTATTACCAGATTTTCATCCATCATTTGTTCGTCCATTTGCACATAAAATAAAAAATAAAATAAAATATGTTCACAATTTTAAAAACTGTTTGCAAATAGTACAAAATGTTCATGAATTCAAAAAATATTTTTAATTTTAGAAAATGTTCAAAAATTTGAAAAAGTGTTCACAAATTTTAAAAATGTTCATGATTTCAAATATGTGCACGAGTTTTAAAAAATGATCATGATTTCACAAAATTGAGAGTTATAGTGTATCTCGATGATGCAACAAAATGTGACCATGACCATTGAAGATTATGAAAAAAAAATCTCGTTGCAACGCACGGGCTCTTTTGCTAGTTAAAATAAAACTTGATGAAATAAAGCTACGGACATTGGCAGAGTGGTAGGGGTTGCATTGTGTAGCGAGTAGTTAGTGCTGTTTCTTGTTTAATTTAGTGCTCTTCCTTTTGTAAATGGACTCGTTTTCTTCTACAAAACTATGGTACACAACCTGCTGCGTACTCTAATTTTATTTTCTTGTGGAAAACCATGTGCAAAATAGCGTCAGGACGTATGCACCGAGATTTACAAAGACCAATTAAATCTCACCTATTCCTCAAGTCGAATTTCAACCATAAATACAGTATCCTCCCGGAACAAACAAACAAGCAAGCGATGGGCCACAGTAGGGTGCTCATGTTGTCTCAACGGCTGCCACCCGAATCTTACCGGAAGTTGAAACAAAGTGTTCTACCAGTAGCACCCATGATGGAAAGTTGAGCAAAACCTTCATATATTTGCCTGTCTGAGTCTTCCTTCAGTGATTAGAGTTGCCTTCGTGCTTCATGCTCTGCGGGGAGAGAGTTTGAATCAGTGAAATATGCACACATGCAAATACGATACGTGCCTTCTTTTCAAATACAAGTTTGGTTGATATTTGCACAAACCAGTCTCCTAAAAGACCCGCCATGTACCAACTTCTTCAGCTTCTCTGCATCGGATTTAGCACGGTCCAAAGCCTGCAGCCATAAGCAAACCATCAAGACATAATTCCATAGCGCTTTCATTTACGGGATATTCCATGTTCAACCATTATCTTGTTTCATTAACATGATCCCTTCATACCACGTAATCTAACTCTCAATGTGCTTTTCGAAATTGGCGTCTGCTAGATGGGGACAATTCAAATTCAGTTTCATTCTCGCCTTTTAAAGCTTAAGTCGATAACAATTGGAAGATCATCATCCTTTGACTCGAGACTTCCCATGACTAGCAATTTGACTTACTATAAAGGCTTAGATCACACCTATTTAATCTCATGATTTTCAACATTTCAGTTCGTTATTATTTTTGTTAGCTTCTTCCTTCTTGCAAACTCAGGTGAACTACTAGATATCCATACCTGCCTTAAAAACATAATTAACAGCAGGTTAACATCATGATCATAGTCTCCTCTGTTCTATTATACTAAACCCACATTTGCTACTATAACTATACAGGCCGAAAAGGTACTGAATAATTGAAGTTTTGACTAAACCTAGCAAACTTATTGGATAACTGAAGTAAAGATTTTACAAGGTGTATAAAATGCTTTGATTCAGTGAAACAATGTTTATATTTACCTGGATCAGAGACTCAACTCTACGCCTCATCCTGGTGTGCATGAATCCTTCAGAACACTGTGATACACCAAATAGCAGCAGTTGAGTGCTTGCAATGTTATGATAAGATACCACTTATGGTGGTAGCTATGTATATGTAAAGCAGAAGAAAAGTGTTTCACAAAATTGACATCATGCTGGAGCAGGCTTAATAAAACTGTTCCCAGTTGGTTCCAAGGCTGGCTAACCCAAACTAGCTTAAATCAGAAAACCAGCTTGTATTTTCCTACTTGTAAAATGTAAAGGTAAGATTGATGGGAAATCTGCAAAGTGGCTACTGCTGACTGGTTCACAGCTATTTCAGGGATCCACGAACTTGATAAATATGAAACCAGGCCATGAAAACAAGGGCGTTACCTTTACATGGTAGCTTACATAAGCATGGAAGGTTAACAAACTCCAAACTGTTTTGTCTAGCTTTCTACCCTCAACATGCCGAGGGAAAACAACTGCCATAAAGAAAGGCTGTGAGACAAATTTATATATTTTTATTTTTGAGGGTAGAAAACTGATATCTTGGAAGAATATGAAAAACTATTGCCAGAAATACACATTACCAAAAGTAACAAAACCAGCATTTGCATCAAGTGCATCAGCATTCACGCCTTTTAACTCAAGAGGTGGTACTGGAGACCACATACAGGAAGGGGCATTGTTAAGTGCAGCAGTCCGCCTTGCTTCTACAAATTCCTACACATAACCATCCCAAATTTTAAGTACATTCAGCAGAGTGCTCCCAGGAAATTGTGGCTTACCAAACGGCTTTGCATAAGATAGTTATGTAAACATTGAAATTCACCAAATCTTCAAACTCATGAATCTGGTACGGCAAATATATTCATTAATCATAAAATGACAGCAGTGCTGAAAGACTAAATATCAGTCTAACATAGATGAACATAAAAGGTCAAAAGAAGAAACTGAAGCCACAAAAGCTATAAGTGTCCATAATACCTGCAAAAACGAAGTTGCTAAGACAATATCAATCGAATCCTGGAACCTCATTGGGTATACAACCGTAACTTTGTCTGCCTGGGAAAAAATAATTTCATCGAGTGAATATGCAGAAGATACAATTAAGAACCGACACTAAAAATCAAATACACAAATAATTTGAAATAATAAAATATGTCTACCAACAGATTCACAAAGCAGCCAGGAGTTAGTAGCCACAAAACGGTGATGTTTCAGTGTAATATACCCAGATTTGAGATGTCTAATCTGAAAGTCATACCTGGGGAGCAAGGAAGAATGATTCATTAGGACGGTGAACAAGGGCAACCAGCTTATCCACGTTAGGAGCCACTGTCTTTGAAGCTAGATGCCTGAGCAGAAGCTTCAGCGGTGCACCCAGCACAACCTCTCTCACAGATGCAATTTGTGTCAAGACAACATTCCGCTGCTCTGGAACATAAGAAATGCAATAGGTAGTTAGATGGCAATTTCAACTGAGAGCATGAACTAGACAAAATAGATTGTTATGATTCGGGCAGGCTTGACCAAAACCAAAAAATTGCAGATTGTACTTCAACCAACTCCCTTGTTCCGAAAAATAAGCAATTAATCATGCAACCAACAGTGTGATTGGCCCAAGTACGGGAAAATCACCAACAATGAAAAACTAGTAAAGAGGCTCGGCATCATTATGACACCACAAACTTAAAAATGCAAATGAGTTGACTTCAGTGGAAAGATAGAATTGATATCCAGAACCCATTACTGAGCTCCTGCAAACAAGACTATAGGAAAGTTAAGGTTTCATATTAACTAAGGCGAGTTCCACATCCCTTCCATTTAGGCATTTTCACACACAAAAATAAAACTGCTTCCATGATCTAGGCAAACAACATCCGTGTCCGAGTCCTGGGCAAACAAGTGTGTAATACAGTACATATCTGACGTATTTCTGAAGATTATAAACTCCAGGGTATCTACATCTACATTTTTTTTTCGAACCGGGCATTTACCCCTTTCCATTACTAAGAACGGAAATACAAACCAGTTCAAGATAACAGGAGGAGATATCTACATCTACATGTGAAAAGATGAACTTGTTTCCAACCATCACTTGCACTAAAAGTATTATTTTGCCCATGGAGAACATCTAAGATAGACACCACCAGCTAATGATCATGTAGCACAACAAGACAATGATAACCTTGGAAAGGGAACTCTAGAACCTTCATCTGTCGGAAGCTTTGTTAAGTTTATCTTCATTGTGAGATCAAAGCAGTCCTTTGGAGGATCAAGAATTTGAACCACTGCCCCATAAGCCGCCTTTATAGCATCAATAGCACCAAGAGGAAGCCCGTCATACAGAATAGCCTCAGGAGGTGCAAGGGGCAATGCCACTGATAGCACCATTACCTTCGGATTCCTCATTGAAAACTGCAACAGAAGTCTAATGTCCATCAGTATACAGAGCATAAGCTGACCACTGGTTGCAAACAATAGCAATGGAAGCACTCCACTCTTTAGCAAATATAACTTTACTTTCAGCTTGCAATTGCAGTGCTTGAAGAACAGCATTGTCAGGATTTACATAATAGGAAGTTAGACAGCAAAGAAACCCACACTAGAACACCAAAACTTCAGTACTAAAGACACAAACATCAGCGCCAGGTAATTTAAATAAAGCCGGAATGCGGCTTCTTTAGCTCAGATTTGTTCCTACTATTACCCCCCTACACACAAAATAAATGACCTTAAGACAGCAAAACGAAATGGGCATTCAGATTCGACAGGAGGATGCTATGCACTAACCTGGACATGATACCGCACATCGTCGAACTCCACCGTGTGGCAATCGATGTCCACGCCCTTGTCGCCGCTGCAGCGCGAATACTCGCATGAGCCACATGCGATATACCTTCTGGGTCCACGAAGAAAGATCGGCTGAGCAGCGACATACCTGACGATGCGATCCTTGAGGATCTGGAGTAGGAACCTGGATGGGGACTGGAGCAGTATCATCCTCTCCTATCCCTTCTCCTGGGAACCAGCCCCGCTCGATCGCCCCTACCGAAATATGACCGGAGGCGCGGCGAAAGAGGCGCGTCACGGTGGTGCGGCCGCGCGCGCCGGAGTTTCCGTCGGCGGTGGTGCTGCGCAACCCCGATAGATCTTCGCTTCTGGGGGATCGCCGGCCGCCGCGAGATGCGATTCGGAATGGGGAGACAAACGGGCAGAAGGGAAAGAAGAAAAGTGGACAAGGAGCGGAGGTGCAAATGTGGGAAACCGAAGGGGCTTCTTTGCAAAAACTGTCTGTGCCTTCAGCCTCAGACTGAGAGTTCCGCCAAGATCTGCCCTCCGATGTAGTAGATCCGACGGCGTGCTAAGTACCCAACTATTTTTCCGGAATAATACCTGCGGTGGCCAAGCCGACGACTCGGTGCTTCTCCGCTCTCAAATGATCGGCGGCGGCGGCGGACGCAGCCGGCGGCGCGGGCGCGCGTCGGTGACCCTGCCCTCGGGCCCCGCCGCGAGCCGCACTGAGAGCTCCGTCTCCTGCTGGTAAGGCAATCCACACGGCCTCTCTCTCTTCTGTCCCGATTTCTCCCCAGCTAAACTTACCCAATCCACTCGATCTAAATCAGCTTTGATTTAGCTTCCTGTTTCGTTGTCGTCATTTTATGTTAGTATTAGTACAGAAAGTGGCTGTTATGCTCACTTATTGTGCCCATGCGAACTTCAGGTATCGTGAGTACAAAATTTATGTCTTCAACGACATGATATTCAATTTGGGGTGGAAACATGCTAGGTATGCTTTATCTTAGCCCTTGAAGTTTTTATAATTCTGCATTTTTTCTCATTTGTGCAAATTCCACATAGCTCCGATTTTCCTTGGCATCTGTACAAAGATAAGTACCATTTACATTAACCAAGTCAAGTCATTGTATCTGTTTGCGACATTTCTTTTGCATGGCTTGAATCATATATCTATCTTACGACACACCCATGCTATCCACATGTGTAGATAAACAGTTAGTTCGACACATCAAGTCATTTTGGAAGAATTTTGTCCACACACCACACCAAAAGTTAAAATATGTTCTGGCAGATCTGGCATGCTAAAGGTCGATGACAAATTTAGCACCTGATAGCAATGTTTAATTCCTATTTTTCTCTGGAAAACTTAAGCATATACGATGTACTTATTTTGTTGGCTGAGAAGAATATTCTGTTAAGAGCCATCTTACTATGAAGATCACATAATTTCCCTTGTTACTCACAATTTAGAGCTTAGTCATTGATTGTACTTAAATTTATACCGAGTTAATTATTTTTTTGCAGATACACCAGAGCATGGTTTTCCTTAGGAGTTTATTTCTGTCTAGTTGCTTTAGTTGGTATATCTTTGGTAAGTTAACTCTCATTATTATGGCAAATAATGAAATGTAGTTGTTCCGATTATTATGTTTGTTCCAAAGTTCGATAGTATACCTCTGTGTCATGAATCTCACAATATCATGCCATGTTGCTGCTTAAATAATTTTATTTTTGACTTGAAAAATTTATGATACTTGCTGATTATGTGATATATTCATCTGTATGTGACCTTGGTATCTTGATACCTACTTCAGAGAGCAGATAGGGCACTGAGATTTTTCACTCAGTTCCCTGAATATATTCACTTTGTTTTCTTCATCCGCCAAAAGGCAGTTGGTTTCTGGTTTTCCACCATCATGGCCTGCCTTTTCCACACAAAGATTTCATTGCAGCTCTAGTAGCCATCACAAAAATATTGAAATTGTTGCCTATATTAATAAATCCATTAATGCTGTCAATCTGTATCTTCCTAGTTCATTGGTTCCTGAGATGGCTACAGTAGGTAGTTAACATACCATTTCTATTCAATTTTGGATTGTTATATTGTTCTGTTGCAATTTTCAGTTGCTATTGTGGGATCCAATTGGTGCATTATATTTTAGACGCGGATCCATTAGCGCCTGGTTACCAAATATACTGGTGAGGAGACATGCTTCGTTCTTTCAATTTTCCAAATCAACCACTCAGCACGCGTTTCACTCATTGTAGGCTCCCAGCTTCAGCGGATCAATAATGGACACCTCAATCATCATAGCATCAACAATCTTATCTATTGCTTTTCATGAATTCGGACATGCTATTGCAGCTGCAAGGTCTATCCCTCATCTGCTCGTGCACCTTTTTTGTGAGATGTGTTGCCTGTGCTTAAATGTATCTTCCGTTCTTTGATACTCTAAAACTCTGAGTGTTGTTTCATAATATTACTTCCACCTACTGATGTTTTTTTTGGCACACTATTGAATTGCTGGTATGTTCATTGCTCAATATGCTACAGCGAGGGTGTACAGATGGAATATGTTGCAATATTCATGGCTGTACTTTTTCCTGGGGCATTAGTTGCTCTGAACTATGACCTGCTTGAGAATCTACCCCTCTTTTCAATGCTTCGGATATATTGCGCGGGAATTTGGCATAATGTTATAGTAAGTTATCCTGATTTGCATGAATTAATTTCAAAGTCTTCCCGCAAACATCTATTTTCAATATGTGTGGTATGCCATGCTAAATTATAGAGACCCTTAGTGCTCAGATAAAAAGAATCACATGTAACTTGTATTCTTGCTGCAAACATCTATTTTCAATATCTGTGGTATGCCATATTAAGTTGTAGTGACCCTTGGTGCTCAGATAAAGAGAAGCACATATATCTAGTATTCTTGCAGTAACGAGGACATCAAACAAGAACTAAGAACAATTAGCTTTATGTTGATTGGCATAAGATACAATTGGATGCCTCAGTTAGACGATTGCCCAACAGATATTGGAAATTTAGTATCCTACAGTGGGTAATCATGCACTAATATCCTCATACTGGTAATAAATAGATTTATCCCTACAAATTTGTTGTGGAATATATTAGCATGTATATGTCTATAGTAAACCATTGGGAAAATTTTCCTTGACCGAGACATCTGATAGCTGATTTTGGTCTTTACTAGTAGGTTGTTTTACCATACATTTCTTGGTATACTTTATGATTAACCAGGGCCTGAGAGGTATGAAGTATGAACCGGATAACAATAATTGCTTGTATAATAATGATAGTTGACATCAGGTCAGAGAAGTGTGACACTAGCTAGAAACTTCTGCATGAGCATTTAAGTACATGATGATACAGATCAAGGTGTACTGGATTATAAGCTTTGTATACCTTACCATCTGCACACACTTCCAATCTTAGATGTGGCACCATGGAGGTTTTTAATTGTATACTTGTATACCTTACCATATTTTAGAAGTACCATTTCTGCAATATTCTCATAAGCCTCGTAATGATGTACTCCCTCCGTTCCTAAATATTTGTCTTTCTAGACATTTCAAATGACTACCACATACGGATGTATGTAGACATATTTTAAAGTGTAGATTCACTCATTTTGCTTCGTATGTAGTCACTTGTTGAAATGTCTAGAAAGACAAATATTTAGGAACGGAGGGAGTAGCTGTTATGATTTCATGTTAAATAGTTTTGTGCAGCATGTGTGCTGATGGCATTATTACTTCCTTTGGTCCTCTGTCCTCTCTACGTGAGTGGTGATGGACTTATTGTAAGTCTGTTTCCTTTCACTTCTCATCATTTTTTATCTCCGCAATCTTGCGATTCTAAATGGCTGCATAACAGGTCATGGGAGTCTCACAATCATCTTCTCTGTCAAGGTCATTGTCTGTTCATGATGTTATCTTGTCTGTGGATGGTCTGAACATAAGAAGAACTGACGATTGGATGAAAATGCTGGCTCAAGGCACTGTAGAGAAAACCAGTAGTCATGAGTTTCTTGGTGGTTCTCAGAGCTATGGTGCTACTAATTCTGGCAAAGGTTATTGTGTCCCCAACTCATGGATGGATGCAAGCAAGAATCTCTGGCAGATAAATGACAAGCTATCTTGCCCAGATGAACTGATAGTGTTTGGGAAATTTTCCTGTAATGGCTCCGCGTATTTTCCTGGGACTGACAAAGTAAGTGACAAGAAACAAACTGAGGACTTGTATTGTTTGATTGCAAAAGACGTAGTTAAACTTAAAAAATGTGGAAATGGATGGCGTGGTACAGAAGATGATGACAGTAACTGTACCTGTTTGGAGGTAAGATTTTTGTTGCGAGTATTACTACAATGTCATAATGAATTTGGAGTCTTCATGCATAATCTTGAGGAATTTTTCCTTTGTAGTAACAGTAATCCTTTTTGTATGATTTACCAACTGTGATTTTTATTAATGCTGGCAGGAGGAGTACTGCTTGGTACCTGTTCTTACCCCTGGGTTTTCATGGATAGAGATCTCCTACGCCAGGCCATATTCTTTGGAGTGTTTACAGAAAGAAGGAAATTTATCGTCATCACATGCTACAAATGATAACTTCGGTCCGAGTCCCTGTGGGGGAACCTTTGTTTATGTTGGTGATCTGTCATCGACAGCAAGTTCTGTTAAGTTATCCCCCTACAGGCCCCGATGGGCATTCTTCCTTCTTATTGCAGATGTTCCCTATATCTTGGAAAATTGTTTAAGTTGTTTGCTTCATGTGTCTGCGGCATTGGCTGCCGTTAACTGCCTACCGGTAAGTCCTTCATTTACTGAACTTTTCTTTGATATTGGGATTACCGTATATATTTCTTTTTTGTGCATACGAAACAAGTTGGTTTTTGGACACTACTCTTCTCGTATACTCCCTCTGTTTCTATATCTCTCTCCAGAACTCCACATGCATACTCACCGAGGGTATTAAGAAATCTAAGGAATTCAGGACCTATAAGTTACAGCAACTATGTAATCCTTTTCAACGCATAAAGTAGGGGTAGGGAGTGAAAACATTTCAATAACTACACCCTTGATTCCCTAAATGGACAACTATTTTGAAACAAAGACCCACAAGGGCAAAGAGAGATACTATAACAAAACAGAGGAAGTACTTTGGTCGTCCGGTTTTGTAGTTGCATGTCTTCAGTTTGAACTTAAACATGTTTGCCTACTGCGTCTCAAGAGACAGGAGTACTCTTCTGGTACCTAACCATGTAAAGGATGAACAGGTATACTTTCTAGATGGGGATGCGATTTTGGAGACTGCCTTACGCTACGTTGCTTGGTTTAACCGGAGACAGCAGCGGGTGATTATTAAGGTCTGCCGCTTTCTGTGGACCGTCCTATCCATCATCATGTTCTCAAGGTTCTTATATTCCATGACAGTATATTATGGCTAATGTACAACTCCGTATCATGGGGTTCTCTCTAAATTATCCTTGCAAGAATTCATTAACATAGTAGCAGTCAGCTGTATGAGAGATATCACAAAACTGGCCTGCAAGATGCCTCGTTATGAAACAATGGCACTCTGACATTGATAAAAGTTGATTCAATATGGCCCCTTAGAAATAGTACAAGTACTTCACTACATTCCATGTGCAAAATTTTGGATAATTCCACGGCTTGTAGGAATTTTGGAGACAAGGAATAGAGTGGGTATATTAGGAGCTCAGTTCAATACCCATAACTGTCAATCTTTAGTAGAGTATAGGATTTAGTGCAATTTATTGGAAATAAATAAAGTGAGACTATTACTAGCACTCAACATTAAAGTGATACATATTGTTGATTCAGAAAGATAACTATTAGACCAAGTAAATCTGGTTTCCGTTCATTCGGTCCACTGAAGATACAAAACAGTTTTGGGAAAACAAAAGGAATACACCACACTAGACCCTAGGGGAAACAGCCTTTGCTTCAACATGACTGGAGGACGTTCCTCGTAAAAATATCAGAAACGCGTGTTGACGGCCGGAGCTTCAATAGCTAACCTTTTAGGCTAGCCAAACACTTCCTCTGGCAGCTCCAGATCCTCAATGGAGTTGCTCCAAGTGAGAGGAGATTTTCGTGGAGGGGGGGCATGCAAAACACTTAAAACACCCCTTCGCCTCCTCATTTGAGCAGTTCCAAATCCAAAACCAAAGAAATCCCGGAAAAAAAGAGATGAGAGGATACGAGCAAAGCAGCAGAAACGAATGTTGTGTGACGCCGTGGCTGCTCAGTTAGATGTGGATGCCGTTGCCATTCGCGTAGCATCCGTTCACCAAACTGGTGAGTGCCTTCTTCGCGTGCCCGTTGAGGTAAGGTTTTATGGCCAGGACCGCAGTGCCGGTGCCGTTGGTGCTATATCTGGGTGGTGTCGGTTTCGAACTGATGACGCCGCAGCTGCGCTTGAGCAGCAGGTCTAGTTGTCCGGATGCTGCCGCTATTAACCCTGTGATCGTTAGATGCGTTAGTATTCAGAAAATGCAGACACCCAAGATTAATCTCAATGAACACGTGCTGTATCAAGATTAGAGTTGTGTGATACCTAAGAAAAGCGGAGATGGCTTTCCTGGTCTTGACTTGAATTCAGGATGGAATTGTGCACCGATGAAGAACACATGATTCGGCAGCTCAATGATCTGCATCCAGTAGATGAAGTTTATTCTTAAGCGCATATTGAAGATCAAAGCAACTGTTTTAACAAGTATATATACCTCCATGCGTCTTCCACTTTCATCCTTGCCAACAAATGAAAGACCCGCCTTCTCAAGCAATGGAACCATTTCAGGGTTCACCTGAAAAAACAATAAAATTATTACATCTCCACCATTATACAGAAGACTAAGGGAAGCATAGAATGATCCGTGCCGTCAAATAGTTTCATGTGTTTACCTCATATCTATGTCGATGTCTTTCATCGATGGAGGTAGCATTGCCATACCTGAGATAATTCATCATAATTATATTTCACACATAAACAGGAGTGAATATCAAACGATAAAATGCAAAGTTAAACGCAATACGATCAAGGAAGATGACCAGCGGCAGTGTTTTCTTACAGCTTTGCGGATTTGCAGTTATTGGCTAGGAAATGCGTCCTCCTTGATCCAAGGCGCATCGTCGCCCCCATTTGGGTTTTGGAGCCCTGATGAGGTGTTGTCCAAAATATATGCATTAAAAATCTGATGCTTAACAGAGAAGGACATCCAAAACAGTATGAAGTTAGCATGCACAATCTACCTCTGGCATGAAGATGACACAGGGTGATGCTGTGGCCGGGTCAAACTCTGTGCTATTTGCGCCATGTAGTTTCATAACCGAACGGGCAAACTCGATCACAGCGACTTGCATACCCAAGCAAATGCCAAGATAAGGAACATTCTTCTCCCGTGCATATGTCGCAGCGAGAATTTTGCCCTCAACTCCTCTATCTCCGAAGCCTCCAGGAACAAGCACACCGTCCGCACCCTGAGATAGAGTTTTCTTCAGATGACTCAACAGAAGTATCAAGAATTGCATCATGGCAGTAGTCAAGAATGCTAAATGTGCTAACCTTCAGTAGTCTCCATGCTTTCTGATGGGCTTCAGGGGTCTACGCAAAGCAAGCACCTCCAAAGCATCAGTGGTAGGTTCATGGAGGAAAACAAAACTAATGGGGAGCCCATACTCAACAACACCGACCTCTTTGGCTGCAGAATCTTCAAGATCACAGGAAGGAACCCACTCCAGTACAAGTTTCCTTTCCATAGCAACTGATGCGTGCAAGAGAGCCTGGAACAAGGGTCAAACAAGATAAATCAGTGAACCCTACAGTTCTAAGGTAGCAGCAGGACTGAAGGGACCTATTTGTATTTGTAGCTTAGTATGTTACTCTTTGTAATCTACTCCCTCCGTTCCTAAATATAAGTCCTTTTAAACATTTCAAATGAAATACAACATACGGATGTATGTAGACATATTTTGAAGTGTAGATTCATTCATTTTACTCCGTATGTAGTTACTTGGTGGAATCTCTAGAAAGACTTATATTTCGGAACGGAGGGAGTAGTTTGTAGTATTTAATAACTTCACCTTTAAAACAGATAGATAAGAATCCGACAGGCCGGTATATTTTCCAACCATGGCGATCTTAACCTGGAAGCAAATTGTGCAATAATTATCAGCTATAAAAAACCTATGTATATATAGAAAACAAAGGCAACATGACACCCATCACAACAGAAAAGTGTGAGCTAAAAAGAAGAGCATAAGTAATCCTACCGGAGTTTTCAGTTTGTCAAACTTGCTGGCTCTTTCGGTCCATTCAGACAACTTAGGTTCTCGATGTACTTTGCCAACACTGCATACATGAGTGGAACAAACACATTGAAATGTCACCATTGTTCCTTCATACTATCAGGTGATGAATAAACTTAAAAAATACATACAGCTGAAGATCTAAAACTTTCAGAATGGCTTCATGTGCCTTCTGGTCCTATAGAAAGAATCAAGTGTAAATTGGTTAAAAAGGGGCAGTTCCAAGTCGCACCGGTTGCAATTTTGTAAGATTCAAGTTTGGAACACATGTATTTCAAAGAAACTCATCATACCCTTAGCAACAAGGGGATATGCCAAATGTTTGTAACGTCATGGAGGTTCACAATATTTGGGATCTGCAACAAATAGGTCATTGTCAACACTATGCCAGCAAGAGACAAAACTTAAAATAGCCTTCAAATTAATCATCATTACTGGCACATTGCAGAATTGTGAGAGCTTGGTTGTCACATGTTCCTCCAGTGGCTGTCAAAATCACAGAGATGGCTGAGTGAAGCAATTTTCAGCACAAAAGGGTAATGGACCATAGAGTGCTTGCTATAAAGGAATGAAAGAATGAAGGTTAGATTGTGTACCTCGGTACTGCGGCATGCCAAAATGTCAGGTGCCAACCCAAGTCCCCTTAGGCCACGAACACTATGTTGGGTAGGCTTAGTTTTCTGCATAAATGAAAGATATATCATAATTTGCAAGAAAATGTCGAATGCAATAAACTCAGAGCAAACACGTTCGGGCACATGTCATTTTCATTGAGAAGAAAGCGCCAAAGAAGCGTGAGCGGACAAGGTTTACAAAGATTTGCAATGAGCACCTCACCCGCCAATGACAAGTCCAGAAAAGAAAAGAGAGAAAAACACGACCAACCTCACCAAACAAACCTACAACCAGCTGAGTCTGTTTTGAGAGATCCATCAATAATTCAATATATTTTTTATGTTCGTCTCCTCCTTCCCTTTTTACTATAATAACAAAGTGCCACTTTGCTTAAGCCAAATTGCATCTCAGCGGGAACTACAAGTACAATTACAGTTTCATAGTTCATATCATTCAGGAAAATGGTTTTTCAAGTACTTATATTTCTTTGCAAAAAGTACCTATTTGGCATATAGTAGTACTACATGACATGGACCTCAACAGAAGTGTGCATTGCAACAACTTCTCATTATCTTGGCTCTTTGTTCAAATGAGTAAAACATACCTGTTCACCAACTACATTTAGTACCGGAACAAGGCTGACGTGGACCAGGCAGAAGTTTCCAGGTCCTGCAACTCAGAATAAGGAAATGATGTGTCAACTTAAGCTAAATGTGTAAAAGCGAACAAATGCCAAAACAGATATGGGCATTCAGGGAAGAGCTGATCTTTACTGACCGACACGGTATGAAAATTGACCTAATGCTTCAATAAAAGGCATTGATTCAATATCCCCTGCATCAACAGTGCAACTGTCATTATGCGCGGCGAGAAAAGATTTTGTCCCTGCACTGGGCAGGCTTGCACAGCTATAGGAACAAGTGAGGGAAAATAGGCTAAACTACTTCCACATCCATGCTTCAAGTATGTGGCATTGCACCGTCAAAAAAAAGTATGTGGCATTGCAAGCTGTGCTACATGTGAAATTGTTCTGTTTACCTATAGTGCCACCGAGCTCTATTACACAAACATCAGGAGGCCCTTCTTTACCGTCGACCGGCTTTATCGCCACGCGTTCGATCCAATCCTGAATTTCATCTGTGATATGTGGCACAACCTGAAAAGGAAGATAAATCAACAGCCAGTAATCTCTTGTCATATATGCTGTTTCGCATGAATGCTCCAGCTACACAGTATATACTGAGGACAAACCTGGACGGTTTTCCCCAAGTAGTCTCCTCTCCTTTCTTTGTCAATGACAGCCTGGTGTGAGGATTTTACAAGGGAAAATGCTGTTAACTTCCAGAAGATAGAACCAGCACCTGCAATTGATAATTAAAAGAACCCCAAAAAAGTTCGAATACAAAAAATCAACCGGCAACCTAGTTGCCTTGTCAAAGGTGTCAAGTTGATCAGGTAGGTTTCTAAGACAAGCTGTAAAACTGATACGTACTTGATTTGTTTTTCCGTAAGACAACGTTGTCATACTGGTGTAGGTTTCAACTGTAAACGGCCGGCTAACTTAAACTGTCATACTGGTGTAGGTTTCAACTGTATTTGTGAAACCTAGTTGCCTGGTCTACTTTGCAACCCGTAGAAAACTCAGGTGGTCAACAGTAGAAAGATTCTTTTATTCGCTAGTGGTAATTGACAGGAGCAGCCTGCAGAGCATCGTCTGTACAATTAAGCCACCATGTGACAGGTTGAATCTTATATCAGTAGCCCCCGACAAGGGTGGCAGAGTGGAGGACCGGATGATTCTGCACATGCATATGATTGTACCGCAGTAGATCTTACGATGAAACGTAAAGCGAATCAATAAGGATTTGTGGGTTCCATGCATGATATTCGGTGAATCAAATGCTCAAACATAATTTGCAGATATCCTGAAAGTTGCCGGGAAACCCCTTTCCCCTTTGTTCAAAAGGGAACGTATAGACGAATTTTTTGACTTGATGGCACAATCTCATTGCACATGCATATTAGGACTAACGAATCTAGTAAGTTACCTGATAGACCTTTCCTGTGGTTATATTGTGGTCACGGGTCAATTTGATGTCCAGAAAACGTTCATAGTTCCCAAGGTCCAAGTCCACCTCTCCACCGTCTTCCAAAACGTAGACCTCGCCGTGCTCGATCGGAGACATTGTGCCAGCGTCGGTGTTGAGGTATGGATCTGCATGCAGATGAGCAGTCACAGCAGACGAAGCAGGATGAGAAATTAACAAGAAGGAATAATGGCCACCTAACATAAAATGGAATAAATGGTTTCTTTAACCCCTTCACCAACTTGTATTATGGAAACCTTGCAACTAAAGTCTTGACCTGAGCTAACTAGTACTAACAGGCGAACACCACGTATCAGTCATTCTTTTTTCTTCTCTGCCGAGTCATCTCGAGTGAACCGAAACAACCGCACTTTTCGTAGGGAGAAGAAAAGGAACAGTACAGGGAAATTAGTCAGGGAAAATTAATGCATGGGATGTCACAGTAAGAGGAGATGATTTCGTGCGTTGGAAGGAACCAAGATGGCGACACCGGCATGAAGATCGGGTATCCGCTTCATAAAGATGGACGGCAATGAGTGACCAAAAGGAAACCGGGGAAGAAGATTGCCAGGAGAGGAGAGTGGTGCAAGACTGAGCTGCCGATTAATTAGAAGAAAAATGCAAAGACTGGCGCACAAGAGCTTTGTAAGAACCAGCTGTAAAAAGACCAAGGGCAACCAAGCGCGTTGGCACAGGTGGCTGCCACGCGGCCCCAAGCTGCAGGCCCCGGACACATTTTGGAATGCTGCTGCTGCCTTATCCCAGTACGACTACACTAGACTAGCTTGTTCTAGCGAGAAAAGCAAGGGTGGTGTTTTGTTTTTGGACCTCTGGGCACCAGCATACGGGAGGCAGGACGGATCAAAAGCCGTGTTAAAAATCCTTTTTTTAATCTTTCCGTGTCTGGGTTCGCGGCGGTTACTTCTGTGCTGGAAGGCCAAAATTAGAGCTTAGCCTTCCAGAGAAACAACCGGCACGGGGACGGGGGATGGGAAGGAATGGGGTGAATGGCTACGTACCGATCTTGATGGTGGTGACGCGGAGGCCGCAGGCCTTGAGCACGGCGCCGATGCTGCTGGCGGTGACGCCCTTGCCCAGCCCGCTCACCACGCCGCCGGTCACCACCACGTACTTCATCGCCGTCCCGACCCCCGACTTGCTCCCCCGGTGTATACGGTTCTTGGCTGGCTCTGCGTAACCAACCGCGGTTGAACCAGAGGAGGTAAGGACGAGGAGGAGCAGACGGGCTAGTGCTCGAGTCCTCGCTCTGCTCTAGGGGCTGGGGCGGTGGAGAGTCGAAAGGTTTAAGGCTGGGGAATGGAACGGAACGGAGTGGGAGTAGCTCTGGGAGACGAGGGCTTAAATAAAGGCTTCCTCGGGACGAGGGCACAGATCTCAACTGAAAACTCCCCCTCTGTCTCCACAAAATTAACTAATAATCACAAGAGAAATGGGTCAGGGCTCGCTGCCACACAGGACTACTATCTTCCGTCCTGATTTATTGATACTCTTTGCAATTTATGTCAAAATTTGATCAAAAGTTTAACTAATAAAATGTTAATGCATGTAAAAGAAATATATTATTGGATTTGTATTTAAACAAAATTTTCAATGATATAATCTTTGATGACATGCATAAATATTTTGTTAGTTAAATCTATGATCAAATTTTGGTACTATAAAATACTACGGGGACCAATAAACCATGACGGAGGTAGTAGTATTATGCTTCCTCCGTTCAGAAATACTATAATGTTTTGAATATTTCAACATGAACTATACATACAGATTAAAATGAGTGGACGCTCACCGAGCAGCCACCCCCAGATTAAAATGAGTGAACAAATATATTAAAATCCGTCCATATATATTTGAATCAGAAAAAAGTTGGGACCTCTTATAATAGTCAATGGAGAGCTAGAGTATTGGAGTTCTGTTCAAGAGAGGGATGCAACGACTAAGTGTTGGTAGTTATTGAAATGACATATGAGTTCGAGCTCGCATTTGAATTTTGTTACACTATGCAAATATAATTACTAATGGTCATAGTTATAGTAATGCATGTAAATTTAATGTAATCTTTTTTTCGAGAGTACGCCAATGACGTACCGTATTTTTATAATAGAAGAGAGAAATAATGTTTACAAGAATCCATGCGAGACGAGAGTGCCTACACGGGAGCTCCGGCTCCAAGAGAAAAACAAAAGACTACTTTCTCACAAATCTATCTAGCCCCTCAACTCCTTTAAATCAGAAAAAAGTTGGAACCTCTTATAATAGTCAATGGAGAGCTAGAGTATTGGAGTTCTGTTCAAGAGAGGGATGCAACGACTAACGGTTGGTAGTTATGAAATGACATATGAGTTCGAGCTCACATTTGAATTTTGTTGCACTATGCAAATATAATTACTAATGGTCGTAGTTATAGTAATGCATGTAAATTTAATGTATGGCATGTCATCTAAACCACAATAACCTCTTTTTTTTCAAGAGTATGCCAATGGTGTACCGTATTTTTATAATAGAAGAGAGAAATAATATTTACAAGAATCATTGCGAGATGAAAGTGCCTTCACGGGAGCTCCGGCTCCAAGAGAAAAACAAAAGACTACTCTCTCACAAATCTATCTAGCCCCTCAACTCCTACTCCCGCCTTCTACCACAATAACCTCTCATAACCAAGAATTGTATCATGGACGCGGGGCAAACCTAGGTATGGTATATCCATTGGGACGAAGATTTGCAGCATGCAAGCACGGGGGCACTGAGGTCCCTAGTGCCGACCTTTTATTTTGGCTTTCGATTTTCAAAGTTCTATATCTTTTAACAAAAATTTCAAATTAAGTTTTGTTTTCATATTCGTGTTTCTCGCGACTGGCGTTTTCAAATAAGATTCAATTCATTTTGACGACTTTTAAAAATATGTTAAGTTTCAATGTTAATACTTAGTACTGCAGCCGGTAAAAATCAATTATTTTGTGTCTTTGACCGATGGAAAAAATTGCTTAAAATTATATCTCTGACGCTGTTGGACAAACTTCTCTTCAATCACTACTACACCAACTTTATCTCGTATATCATCATTCCAGACCTAGTCCTTCCTTGTGTGGTCACACATCGATCTCAACATGCGCATCTTCGCCACACCTAACCGTTGAACATGTATAGTTTAGTCGGACAACACTTAGCGCCCGGTCGAATCACCGTCCTATAGAACCCGCCTTTTAGATTATATGGTACTCTCTTATCACAGAGAACATCAAAAGCTTGGTGCCACATCATCCATCTGACTTTGATTCGATGGTTCACCTCTTCATCGATATCCCTATCCTTCTGCAGCATTGACCCCAAATATCAAAAGGTGTCCTTCTGAGGCACCACCTGCCCATCAAGGCTAACCTCCTCCTAGTAGTACTGAAACCGCACCTTATGTACCTGATTTTAGTTCTACTAAGTCTAAAACCTTTCGATGAACAGTAA
Organism: Triticum urartu; assembly: GCF_003073215.2. NCBI lineage: Eukaryota > Viridiplantae > Streptophyta > Magnoliopsida > Poales > Poaceae > Triticum > Triticum urartu. The sequence goes on along the minus strand of NC_053024.1, from coordinate 439,835,836 downwards.
ATTCAAAGAGATAGTAAAAATAGTGAAACAAAATTGGTGCTATGAAATGTTACTTTCAAACGCATTTGGGAGCTCTAATTTTGTTTTTTTGCCACGACCACCACAATGTGATTTCATGATGAAAATTTGCATGCACCTCAAACATTTCTTAAAGTTTGCCAAAAAATCAGAATTTTGTGATTTTTTTTGTTTCTTTTTTATTTTACTGTTCATGCCAGGAACATTCGAGCTTGAGATTAGAAAGGTACCTTTGCTGATGAGCATCCTCCTTTCTGCAAAGTAATACACTGGAAGAAAATAGTGTCAAAACTTATTGTTATGGCATGAACCTTATTCACCATCCAGTTTACCCATTTTCCTCTCTTTTTTGTAGGGCACATAGAGTTAAACTGCAAATTGTATAGATACACAACAAGACATATGAAAATATTAAAAAAAAATGCATGTTCAACTTCTATCAAGAGGAGCAATCTACTGCGAAGTGAGCATAGCTCAAATAGTTAGGTTCATGGTTTAAGTCCTAAACTTGTCATGAGTGCTCGCATTTTTAGATTTATTTCAGTGTACATGCGTATATCATTTCTAAAAAAAGAGCAGTCTAGTGTCTAAACTGAAAAAATTTCATTTGTTTTGTTTGCGAAATCAACTGATCTTTTTTATCTGTTATCTGCCTTTTTTTTTATTCAGTTGGATGCATTTTTTTTGTTGCACTTAAGGGCCTTATAAAATTTGAAGGCAACATCATGACATTTTTACTGCTTTCTGCCCAAAGAAGAGACATGTTTTCTACTGTAACGAATAGTAAATATTTCTCATAGAGAGACCCTATTGAAAGATAATCCCTCCGTCTCGTAATACAAGAGCGTTTGACAAACACTCTTGTATTATGGAACGGAGGGAGTACATTGGATGCTACCTAAGCTGAAACATGCCGACTAAGCGTCATGGTCATTATTATTGAAGCAAGTCATAATCTCTGGCGTTCGGTCAGGCTTAGTTTTTCTTTAATTCGCTGCTCAAATCTTCCTTTTCCACTATCACTTTTACAGCTCGAAATCTTCAACCCTACTTTTCTTGTGCTGATGTATGTGGAGTTTCACACTGGTCGTCAAGAAAGGACATTAACAATCGAGCCGGTGGACTGGCAGTCAAGAATCAAGTTGGTGCACCGATCCGTGCACAAAAACCCGTTAGGCCCCTTATAATTTATAGAAAACTTATATGAATTCTAAAGGATAAGAATTTGTAGAAATGTTTTCTTCAAAGCCCTTTGGTTTATAGAAGCAGAATTATATTTTTGTATAGAGTAGGATTTACAAAATTCTTTTAGAAATTCCAAAAGATAAGAATTTTGCTGGAATTTTTTCTTTGAAGCCCTTTGATTTATAGAGCGGAATAATATTTCTATGTAGGATATGAATCAACCTTTGTATTTCAAAGAGAATACATTATTCTAGACCCCATAAAAAATTATATCCTTTGAATGAAATGACATTGCCTTGGATATAGAATTTGAGATGCACCGCTATAATATACTATAGTTTCGGTGATGGGCGCGACCTCTCGGGCGTTGCCGCTTCAATATGACGCCACGTCCCGAGAAATCAACTCCGGCCGCTGCGCCGTATTGAACGAGTTGACTCCCTATTCGGCTGGCCGTGGCCGCTGCTATTTAAGCCGCGCACCGGCGATCCACATCCACACATTCTCCGCCTCTTCGAGCCCCCAAAACTCCAGTGGCGATATTGAAGTCACGGTTCTCCACGCCGATAGGCGGTAGCGGTGGTAGTTCTTCTTCGGGTGGATCCGCCGCTGTCATCGCTCTCAGGGCCCCTCGGCATCTACGGCGGCTGGCTCCTCTGGCAACGAGGATATCGTCATCCCCTCCGCGTGACGAGGAGAACCAGACGCCAGAGCAACAGCCCCTCCTCCTCGCGGAGGCCGTTCTGACGGACGAAGAATTTATCGGTTAGATGGAGATAATGAGAAGCGTTCGCTCCGTCACATGTGCCCGACTCCATCATCGACGACGCGCGTCAAGGAGTAGCCATCGTCCCGGCCGTGCCATCGCGTGAAGCGCGAGCCGGAGTCCCCACTCTGGTGAGTCAAGGAGGTACCGGCGTCGCCCCTACGCAACCGCAGCGTCCAGATTGGACGTTGCGTCGAGGAGGAGCCGATATCGCCCCCGCCCAACCGCGGCGTCCATATCAGACAACGCGTCTAGAACAAGCCGGCGTCGCCGTCCCGTCCCAACCACCGCCCCGTCAAGGAGGAGCTGTTGTCGGCGATCACGAAGGTATGGGGCCACATCCTCCATTAACTCGAAGGTGGCGGTGTCAGCGGTCCCTCGGGCTTGAGGGTTGTCGTCTTCGAGGAGGAGCGCGCGGCGCAGCAACATGCGCAGTACGAGCGACGCAATGCCTCCCGCCAATCGCCAAGTCCGGCGCAACACCGGAATGTGTCACCAACGGCCAGGTCCTCGCTGCTGTGCGGCCCTCGACTGCTCCGTCACCACCACGGAGATGGCCGCTAGGTGCTGTCGCCACGTTGATGGTGAGCTTGCTAAGGTCGGCAAGGAATGATCACTTAGTGACTCCTCCGCAACACCGGCATGGTCAAGCATGTCGTCAGAGCTCCACGGGTGCCGTAGGCATTAGTCCCAGTGACCCTCCGCACCGCACAACAGGAGGCGGAGCGGCTCCTCTTCGAGCAGCAGGCAGCCGCTGGACAAGGTTGTTGGAGCCCTCCATCGCCCTTTTGCCACTGGAGGGACAATGACGACAATGGAATGGACAGTGACGGCGGTGTGGCGGGGCAGGGCGGCTACGCCTATGAGGCGGTCGGCCGGTATATGGTTTAGTTTTTTTAAATAGTTAAATGGTCGATCGACATTTTTATGTAAATTATGTTCGGACTTGAATGAAATCGGTCGAGTTTGTTAAAATTTTGTCTGGTTTGTTTAAACCATGTTTGAAATATTTACGGGTAGCATTAGATGGCGGGCTCCCGCATCCGTATCAGCGGATTGACCCCCCTATCTGTAGACAAACGCGGAAGGAAATTTAAGGGTCAACGTTGGAGATACTTACAACATATAGATGAAGATTTTTTTTCTCCATTTTCTTGGTGTCCTTGTCCACTTGGGATTGCAAAAGGAAGACGAGGGGTGGACAATGAGAGATGGTGGCGAGAGACGAGATTTAGGGCTAAGAAGTTGGGATGAGGCCAAAGTGGAGAAGTAGATGGGACTATACGAAAGCTTGTCATGGTGTGGACCTACTTGTCAGCAAATGCAAAAAACTGCAACAACTTAGCAAAAAATTGGGGTCATGGGATTCGAACACAAGATCTGAGCGTTTTTAAGTGTCTGTGTTGCTAGTGCGGTAAGAGTCGAGTACTCCTCCTTCCTAAAATATACTTTTATTTTAAAGGTTTGTATACTAATTTTATAGACATACAATACGTGAAAATTATAGTCAAGATTGTGCAACAAAGACCAGAGAAGTTAATCGGCGCCTTATATTTTGGGAAGGAGGGAGTATCAAACATAAACCATATTCTTTTTTAGTTGTTCGTAAACGAAAATATATGAACTGCTCAAGGACGTTAGGTCTAGTACCATCGTGCGTTGTCATTCTGCCTTGTCTTCTTCTGCCCGACCAATGGCAATGCTACATGTCATCGGCCATTCCCGCACCGCATTCCGGCATGAACTTTGTCGGTCTATAAAACCCCAACATGTGCCATTGCCAACGACACTTCCATTGGTAGTCACAACAATCACCATGCTCATCATGGCCCGCATGAAGATCACGAATTGTGTCGCCATCTACGGGATCTAAGATCACCTCAAACCGACCCCGAAGCACGCAGAGGAGAAGGGGCGATGGAGGCTGGCGAGGAGGATGCCGCGATGGAGGACGCCAACAAGGAGAGGGCAGTGGAGGTGGAGCCGGGGCTTGCAGTTGAGCTGTCAAGGATGGACAATGTTGAGTTCAAGGAGGTGGCTACCGTGCACACACCCATTCTCTGCCGCGGCATCGAAATCATCGTTGATGACTCAGCTCAAGTAGAAGCGCCACGCCTTTCTTGAGGTCTGAGAGAGTTGGATACAATGAGAAGTGTTGATTTTTTTTCTTTTGCCGATGCGAAGTGTTGAAATCATAAATGCATTGTCCACTTTTACTATTAGTCGAGTTTTTTTTTATGAACTAGGTGAGCTTATAATTTTACATGGTACACGAGATGCTAAGAACCCCATGGGGTACATTTGCAAAAAAAAAAACATGAGGTAGCAAGGCAGCGCGTTAGGAGCGGCGAGGCTCGTGGTGTGGACTTTGGACCAAACCCTGACCAGGCTCTGAGTCATCTCCCCATCAATTCCCCAACGTGGGAGCAGGCTCCTGCACCAACTTGAATCAAGAAATTAATGGTGAATATTTCACATGCCAAGCGGAAGACATTTATTATGTGTGTTTTGTTCTTTTTATTTGTGAAATTCCTACTTTATGTCCATTTGCTGACTCCTCGCCGACATGGATCCACGTATTGTAACCCATCATCTGACTTGCAGTATCCCGTACCTGCTTAAGAATGCAAAGGTGGAAATGAGATTATTCCGATTTATAGGGTAGATTATTCAATTGTACTTGCTTGGTTTTTTTAACATATACTATACAGCCCCATATGCTCACAAACACTACACTCACCCTTATAAACACACACACACTCTATCCCATGAGCATCTTCGAGATACAGAGCCGACACAATATCTTAAGACTTTTTAAACACACAATATTAAAAAAAAACATCTTAAGATTAACAAAGTCACCACAAATGTCTTGTAGTCTACGAGTATGCGTATCATATATTAAAAAAAGAAGCTGCGTAGAAACCCGACTACCAAGTTCGGATTACATGATACCAAAAAAAAAGTCAGCAGGGACATGGACTCATGGAGGCTGGGGGGGGGGGGGGGGGGGGGGGGGGGGGGGGGGGGGGGGGGGGGGGGGGCTAAATGCCTGAAGACGCCATTAGGAGACCCGGGTCGAGTCCTAATATTTTCTGTAGGCTAATTGGTGCCTTGTCATCAAAATCTTGCAACCCCCATGGTCAATTGACCATGAACGCATTTTACAGCCTTCTCCCTGCTTAATATATGAATGCCAGTAGTTTACGGGTTCTTAAAAAAAGTTCACCTCCACTGCTAGGCCTATTGAAAGGATCGATATGTTGACTAGAGGGTGTGTGTGTGAATAGTCAACTATCAAATTTTAGCTTTTATTAACAAATTAGGTTTAGTAAAAAATATGTTGTCTAGATATGCAACTAGGTGAACAACCTATATGATGCTAACAACAAACACCACACAAGCAAGTAAATGATACAACACAATAATAGCTTGCACAAAGTAAATGTGAGAAATAACCACAAGTGGAGTCGATGAGGACGAGGATGTGCTACCGAAATTCCTTCCCTTTAGGGGGAAGTACGTCTCCATTGGAGCGGTGTGGAGGCACAATGCTTCCCAAGAAGCCACCAGGACCACCTTATTCTTCTCATGCCCTCGCACAATGCAAGATGCCGTGATTCCATTAGTGGTGCCCTTGAAGGCGGCAACCGGACCTTTACGAACAAGGTTGGGGCTCTCTCCACAACTTAATTGGAGGCTCCTAACTCCACCACGAAGCTTCAACACAATAGATTGTGACGCCGAGGTGATCTCTTCCATCTAAGGTGCCCAAACACTCAAGAGTAGCAAGATCCACAAGGGATTAGTGGGGGGAATCAAATTTCTCTCGGTAGAAGTGTAGATCAGGGCCCTCTCAATCAAACCCTAGAGAATCAACAACTTTTATTGGCTAGGGAGAGAGATCGGGCGAAAATGAGCTTATGGGCAACAGTGGAGCTTGGGGGGGGGGGGAAGAGGTAGGTCTTCTTGGGGAAGAAGATCTCCTTTTATAGTGAGGGGGGAAACTAAACCATTTTTTGCCCACAAGTCATGCACAAGCGGTACTACCGCTCGGGTGAGCGGTACTACCACCACGCACGGTAGTCCTAGCCACAATGTGCAACTAACATAGTCATGAACGCGGTAGTGCCGCCGGAGCGGGACTACCGCTAGCTACTACCGCTCTACATCCGCTGGAGCGGAATGAGGTTACAGAAGCATCAAACTAAGCAGTACTCCAGGCAGAAGAAGATGTCGGTAGTACCACACAAGCGGTACTACTTCTCTGGAGTAGCGGTACTACCGCTTAGCCCTCTAGGGTTTGGTGAATCCGTGGTAGGGGGTAGTAGCACAACCCGAGGTACCACATGAGCGATACTACCGCTCACAACCACCATCCTACTACCGCTCATTTCAGAACGCCTAAAACAAGTGGAAGTGCCCGAAGTACTGGAGTGCAACAGTACCGCTGGAGCGGTATGATACGTCTCCGTCGCATCTACTTTTCCTAATGCTTTTCCTCTTGTTTTAGACTCTAATTTGCATGACTTGAATGAAACTAACCCGGACTGGCGTTGTTTTTAGCAGAACTATCATGGTGTTGTTTTTGTGCAGAAATAAAAGTTCTCGGATTGGAACGAAACTTTGTGAGGATTTTTTATTCAATAAATAAGAATTTCTGGAGCCAAGAACCGCCGGAGGGGGGCACCTGGGTGGGCAAAACTCACCAGGGCACGCCCCCCTCCAGGCGCGCCCAGGTGGGTTGTCCCCACCTGGTGGCCCCGCATACCTCAACCCTGATACTATAAAATCACATATTTGGAGAAAAAACTAGGGAGAAAGAATTATCGCGTTTCACGAGACGGAACCGCCACCACCTCTTGTTCTTCATCGGGAGGCCAGATCTGGAGTCCATTTGGAGCTCCGGAGAGGGGGACCTTCGATCTTCGTCATCACCAACCCTTCTCCATCGCCAATTCCATGATGCTCCCCACCGGGAGTGAGTAATTCCTTCGTAGGCTCGCTGGTCGGTGAGGAGTTGGATGAGATTCATCATGTAATCGAGTTAATTTTGTTAGGGCTTGATCCCTAGTATCCATTATGTTTTGAGATTGATGTTGCTATGACTTTGCCATGCTTAATGCTTGTCACTTTGGGCCTGGGTGCTACGATTTCATATCTGAACCATTTATGTTATCACCATTATATCTATGTTCTAGATCCGATCTTGCAAGTTATAGTCACCTACTACGTGTTATGATCCGGCAACTCCGGAGTGACAATAGTCGGGACACTTCACGGTGATGACCGTAGTTTGAGGAGTTCAGGTATTCACAATGTATTAATGCTTTGTTCCGGTTCTCTATTAAAAGGAGGCCTTAACATCCCTTAGTTTCCAATAGGACCCCGCTGCCACGGGAGGGTAGAACAAAAGATGTCATGCAAGTTCTTTCCATAAGCACGTATGACTATTTACGGAATACATGCCTACATTATATTTATGAACTGGAGCTAGTGCCATATCGCCCTAGGTTGTGACTGTTATATGATGAATATCATCCAACAAATTCACCGATCCAATGCCTACGAATTGCTCTTATATTGTTCTTGCTAAGTTACTACTGCTATTGTTACTGTTATACTTGCTACAAAATCATTGCTATCACTGTTACCGTTACTATTGCTGTTGCTACTACTATCAAAACTATCATACTACTTTGCTACTGATCACTTTTCTGCAGATAATCAATTTCCAGGTGTGGTTGAATTGACAACTCAGCTGCTAATACTTGCAAATATTATTTGGCCCCCCTTGTGTCGAATCAATAAATTTGGGTTGAATACTCTACTCTCGAAAACTGTTGCGATCCCCTATACTTGTGGAATATCAAGACCTTTTTCTGGCGCCATTGCTGGGGAGCATAGCTATATTTATTGATTCACTTGGGATTCTTATCAAATTATCAGTATGAAGAATCTGAAGGACGCTAAGACTAAGATTTTTCCCTCTAAGACGAGGGGAGGTAAGGAATTGCCATCTAGCTCTGCACTTGATTCACCTTCTGTTATAAGTAAACTTGCAACACCACCACATGCTATTAATCCTGATATGTCGCAAGTTATTGATGATGCTACTTCTGCTATGAATGATACTCGTGATGATGATAGTACCTTGCTTGATGATAATGTGCCACTAGGTGAATTTCTTGATGAACAAATTGCTAGAACTAAAGCTTTTGTGAATGCTGAAACTCATGAAGAGCTTGAAACTGAAAATCTTGAAACACCTATTAGACCTAGTTCTCCTAGATATGAATTGCTTAAGGTACCGGAAGGTTATGTTATGTATGAGGAGACAACTAGAGACATCCTTGCTTGTAAGGATATAGATGATCTAGAAAAATTATTATGCAAGTATAAAGAAAAAACTTTGAATGCTAAAATGAAATGTGATCCTCAGTTTGCTACTTCACCTATCTTTGTTGATGATAAGGATTATGAATTTTCTGTCGACCCAGAGTTAATTACTTTGGCTGAATCTGATCCTTTCCATGGTCATGAAACTGAAACTGTTTTGGCACATCTTACTAAGTTGAATGATATAGCCACTCTTTTTGCTCATGATGAGAAGATTCGCTATTATTATATTGTAAAATTATTTCCGTTCTCATTAAAGGGTGATGCTAAGACTTGGTATAATACTCTTGCTCCTGATTGTGTGCGTAGTCCCCATGATATGATTTACTACTTCTCTGAAAAATATTTTCCTGCTCATAAGAAACAAGCTACCTTATAGGAAATATTTAACTTTGTGCAAACTGAAGAAGAGACTCTCCCACAAGCTTGGGGGAGGCTTCTCCAATTGCTTAATGTTTTGCCTGATCATCCTCTTAAGAAAAATGAAATACTTGATATCTTCTATAATGGACTAACCGATGCTTCTAGGGATTTCCTAGATAGTTGCGCTGGTTGTGTTTTCAGGGAACGAACTACTGGGCAAGGTGAAGAACTATTGAATAACATATTGAAAAATTATGATGATTGGACTCTTCCCGAACCACTGCCTAAACCTACTCCAAAGAAGAGGGGTATCTTATATCTCAGTCCTGAAGATATGCAAGAGGCAAAGAAATCTATGAAAGAAAAAGGTATTAAAGCCAAGGATGTTAAAAATTTACCTCCTATTAAAGAAATACATGGGCTTGAAACACCACCACTGCCTAAGGTGGTAGAGGTAAATTCTTTAATGAAATTCAATGGCAATGACAATCCTTACAATGTGCATCCTAGTCAATGCCTTTATGAGTTTGATAATTACATTAGAAAGCAAGATCACTTCAATGCAAATGTTATGAAACAATTGAAATATAATTCTAATATGATTGCTCGCTTGAGTGACTTGCTGTTTAGAATTACCAATGATGTTAGAGGTGTAGGAATGCATGACTCTATGGTTCAAACTCAACTAGAACAAGTTGCTAAATATCAAAGAGAGTTACTTGATGAAATGAACAATAATATAAATGACTTTGCTGTTAGAGTAGCCACTAGAGGAGGTAAAATGACTCAGGAACCACTTTATTCTGAGGGACACCCAAAGAGAATTGAGCAATATTCTCAAAGAATTAACACTGATGCACCTAGTCCTTCTAAAAGTAAAAAGAAGAAGAAATATGATAGGACTTTGCATGCCTCTAGTGCACCTGAAGTAGAAAAACCTCTTGATGCTACTAATGAGGTTTCTATTTAATGCTGAAACTCAATCTGGTAATGAACACTCACCCTCTGATAATGAAAAAGATAATGATGAGGTTCATGAAGATACTCAAACAAATAATAAAGAACCATACAATGATGTTGGAATAGAACCAGTTGTTGGTCTTCATAACCCACTACCAAAGAATAAAAGGTATGATAAAAGAGACTTTGTTGCTAGGAGACACGGTAAAGGGAACCCTGGGTTAAAAAACCTATGCCCTTTCCACTTAAGTCAACTAAAAGGAAAGATGATGAAGAATTTGAACGCTTTGCTGAGATGATTAGGCCAATATTTTTGTGTACCTGCTTGACTGATATCTTAAAAATGCCTCCTTATGCAAAGTACATGAAAGACATCATCACCAATAAGAGAAAAATACCAGAAGCTGAAATCTCCACCTATGCTTTCTAATTATACTTTTAAGGATGGAGTACCTAAAAAACTCGGAGCTCCGGGAATACCAACTATACCCTGCTCCATCAAAAGAAATTATGTGAAAACTGCTTTATGTGATTTAGGAGCTGGTTGTAGTGTTATGCCTTTATTTTTATATAAAAACTTGACTTGAATAAACTCACACCTACTGAAATATCTTTGCAAATGACTGATGAATCAACTGTCATACCTATCGGTATTTTTGAGGATGTGCCCGTTGTTGTTGCTAATGTTACTATTTTAACTGACTTTGTTATATTTGAGATGCCCGAGGACGACAATATGTCGATTATCCTTGGTAGACCCTTCTTGAACACTACAAGGGCTGTTATTGATTGCAATAAAAGAAATGTCACTTTTCATATCAATGGTAATGAGCATACGGTGCACTTCCCGAGGAAACAATTCCAAGTGAATGGTATTAATGTTATTGAAAAATCTCCGACAATCACTATTGGAAGTTTTCAACCACCTCTACCTACTGCCAAAAATAAATATGAAATACTTATTGATGGGGACATCCATATCCCCGTTGAGGTAACTTAGTGTTTTAAGAAAGTTCTTTGGTTTCATGCTAATTAGAAGTGGTTGTTAATAAGACTTGATCAACCTTATTAATGAATCATTTTTGAGAGGTATGAAGTTGATGAATTTAGTAAGCACTACCTTCTGTCCCTATCTTTTGTTTTCTGTTTTTATTAGTTAAATAAAATAAAATATCATGTTTGTTCTGTTTTATGAATTTCCCATGCAATAAAAAATGACCCAAAATAAAAGTTCTCATAATGCTGTGAAAATTTAATAAGATTTTTTATCAACATTTAAGAATTTTTTGTGCAAATAACATCAAAGGGAGGTGCACCAAGTGGGCATAACCCACCTGGGCGCGCCAACACCCCCAGGCGCGCCCTGGTGGGTTGTGGTCCCCACGTGGCCCCCCTCACTTATCTCTTCATCCCATATCACCACCTACCTCCAGAAAAAAATCACCATTGCTCTCTCTCTCTCTCGTGTTCTTGCTCTCAAACCCGTGGATTTCGATCTCTTTGCTCGAAGCTCCATTTCCGAAACTGTTTCGGGGGATTGTTGCTTGGTATGTGACTCCTCTGTTGGTCCAATTAGTTTTTGCTTTAGTGGTTTATATTTTGAATAATTAGTTACTCTTGGTGCTACTGTAGATGAGCTTGCATGTTGAATTCTTAGAGTTCTAAGTAGTTTGAATGCTTGATATGGCCTCTATGCATACCTATGAGTAGTTGCCTTCAATCTTATGAAGTTTTGTTAACAAAATTTTGTGACCCAAAATTTTTCGGAAAATTGTATGCGGATATGATGAATCTCTTTGGAAGGAGTTCTTCAAGGAGGAGGTCCTCGGAGGCATCTCTAGTAGCAGCTCGGCTTGTTGGTCTTACATTGAACCAAGTGAATGTTCTATACGATATGCCGCCACCAAATCATGTTTATGGCCATGCAAGGATTATATGGTGTGTGTGGGCATTAAGGAAGAATTTGAGCAATATGTTCACAATACCGAGCTCGGTCCCTACATTTCAGATAAGTGCAACCAACACCTCAACCTCACTGAATCATTTACTAAAGAATTTAAATTCCATCCCCGTGAGTCTAGGATGTCGTTTAAACTGTATGAAAATCCATTTACCCTATCTCTAGAGAGATTTGCTCACCACTGCAAAATTCCATTTTGGGGCTCGCTAGACGAACAACCAAGATATGAGTTTGAGATATTCTTGACTAGTCTTTGCTATGGTGAGACTAGGGGAGTGACGCAAGGTAGAATAAAGAGCATTCATTTTCCCTCAGTTCAATACTTTGCACTTTTTAATGGGAAATGCATTGTAGGCAAACATTATTGTAGTACAGTTTGTGCTCCAGACTTGAGCGTCATACACACCGCTCTCACCGATGACCAAAGTTATAACCTTGGAGCGATTGTTGCACGCAAGTTGCAACACAACGCTGGTAGTGGATATTTTTATGGTGGAATTTATGCCACATGTTTAGCAAGAGAGCTGGATGTTTCACCTTGGCCTTATGACCCCATCTTACCCACGCAGTACTTGGACTTTGACGCTATGAAACGTCATAAGATCCTTAGTGGTGAACCTCATGATTTCACCTATAACCTATTGTTTATTAAAAGGTCCGTTGTGGGCACATATTTGCCTACACATGCTCTCTTTGATGTTTACAGCAAGGGAAGATATTATGTTCTAGAGAGCGAGGCCCAAGCACATAACGCAACGGTTGTGGCTGCACAGCGGGCTGAGGCATCTGCACCTAGAGCCTCCGTGAGCTATCACTCCGACCATTATGCAGGCTACCGATGGTGATTGCCAAGTTAGGTCAAAAGCCTAAGCTTGGGGGAGTACATATTTCCATCGACATTACATTTATGTTCACACATTTCATTCCAGTTGTCGGTGTCCACATTCTTGCATTGTATTATCCATGTTAGAATTATCTTCTCGCCTTCTTCTTGTGTGTTTGAAAAACTTTGAGAAAATCCAAAAAATATTTACTGCTTCTTTTCGGTTTTTCTTCCTAGTTTAGTTAATTGTAGTATTAAAAAGAAAACCCAAAAAGATTTCCTTGTTCTTTTGCTTGTTGGGAGCTCTCCCGTGTAAATAGTTTTTCTCATTTTTTGTTTTTCGTGTTTAATTGCTTTCTTCTAGAAAAAACAAAAAACTCCAAAAATATTTCGGTGTGTTTCTCTGAATTTCTTTTCTCTTATTGAGTCATACCGAGGAGAAGAGCACGATTAAAATGTTGAGTGGCTCTCATATGCATTATTGTTGATCTAACAAAGAGCTCATATTACCCTGTCTTCTCCTTTTGATTAAAATGTTTGCAGATTCCAGCTTAGTCCACGGCACTCTTGCACTATTATTATTTTCATATCGTTCGGTCGTGCAATTGGAAGGCAATAATGATGATATTTGATGAACTGTCTATGGCAGAGAGAAATGGGTATGAACTCAATTTGTTCTGTTTTTGTAAATATGTTTAACCTAGTATCCATGATTCAGCCTATTATGATCAAACATGTTTGCAATGACAATTATATATTATAGTTTCTCATGCCATGCTTAAGTAGCTAGGAGTGGATAATGATTTATCTTGGATGTCAACATTGCGTTAAAATGATTGTGGTGTAGTGTGATGATATGGTATCCTCCTCTGAATGTTCGAGTGGCTTGACTTGGCACATGTTCATGCATGTAGTTGAATCATAACCAACATAGCCTCTATGATAGTTATGTTCATGGTGTTCATATCCTACTCATGCTAGTATCCAATGTTACTTATGCATAATGCATGTTCATGACCGTTTTCGCTCTCTAGCTGGCCGCTTCGCAACCTATTTGCTAGCCTTCACCTATACTAAGCGGGATTTCTGCTTGTGCATCAAAAATCCTAAAACCCAAGTTATTCTAGATGAGTCCACCACACCTACCTATATGTGGTATTACCCCGCCGTCCTAAGTAAATTTGCATGTGCCACCTCTAAAAACTTCAAATAAATATCCCTTTTTATGTGCCTGGATTGTTCATAGAGCCACAGGAGGTAGTCAGTATCTTCCATGCTAAGCGGGTTATTCTCATGATGAGTGTTTATGCTCTCATCCTTGCATGAGAGGGGCGGTAATAGGGATTCCCAGTCCCGATTTCAAATTGCAAATAATTAAACAAAACTCCCCTAGGACTGTTGTTGGTATGGATGGCACCCGTTGTTTTGGACAAGCCATGGAGTGTGATTGTTGGTGGAGGGGGAGTAAACCTTTACTTTTATCGCTTGGGAACCGCCACTAATGTGTTTAGCATGGAAGATACCGATAACTAATGGCCGCGAAGTAAAAAAGAAGGGTGCATTTCTCAAAATTTTCATTTACCTCTGTTTTAAAAACTTGAGCTCTGGCACCGCTGCAAATCACTGCTTCCCTCTGCGAAGGGACTATCTATTTACTTTTATGTTGTGTCATCACCTTCTCAAATAAGTGCCAGAACCTGAGAGCACTATTGTCATCCTCATGCATTGTGTGTAGATAATGTTGGGTGCATCATGACTGGATATTTTCTACCATGAATAACAATGTTTAGTCGCTGCTTGAACTTTGGAGGTGCTCTGCATTTATGTTTTGCGGTCTCAGAAAGGGCTAGCGAGATACCACTATTGTCATATTATATCATGGTTGTTTTGATAAAGTGTTGTTGTTTGAGATATCTTATTATTTCTCGTTAGTTGATTATGTCATTGATATGAGTTAATAGAGTTTTTAAGAGTTATTGTTGACATGGTTAGTTATAATCTTGGCTGAAAACCTGGGTGCTGTTTAAGTTTATTTATATAAACAAGAGCAAAAGAGTTCATAAAGTTTTTCTTTTTCACTTTTAGTTTATCAACTGAATTGCTTGAGGACAAGCAAAGGTTTAAGCTTGGGGGAGTTCATACGTCTTCGTCGTATCTACTTTTCCAAATGCTTTTCCTCTTGTTTTGGACTCTAATTTGCATGATTTGAAAGAAACTAACCCGGACTGATGCTTTTTTCAGCTGAACTACCATGGTGTTGTTTTTGTGCAGAAATAAAAGTTCTCAGATTGGAACGAAACTTTGCGAGGATTTTTTATTCAATAAATAAGAATTTCTGGAGCCAAGAACCACCGGAGGGGGCACCTGGGTGGGCACAACCCACCAAGGCGCCCCCTCCAGGCGCGCCCAGGTGGGTTGTCCCCACCTGGTGGCCCCACAGAACTCAACCCTGATACTATAAAATCACATATTTGGAGAAAAAACTGGGGAAAAAGAATTATCGCGTTTCACGAGACGAAGCCGCTGCCACCTCCTATTCTTCATCGGGAGGCCAGATCTGGAGTCTGTTTGGGGCTCCGGAGAGGGGGATCTTCGATCTTTGTCATCATCAACCCTTCTCCATTGCCAATTCCATGATGCTCCCCAGTGGGAGTGAGTGATTCCTTCGTAGGCTCGCTGATCGGTGAGGAGTTGGATGAGATTCATCATGTAATCGAGTTAGTTTTGTTAGGGCTCGATCCCTAGTATCCATTATGTTCTGAGATTGATGTTGCTATGACATTGCCATGCTTAGTGCTTGTCACTTTGGGCCCGGGTGTCATGATTTCAGATCTGAACCGTTTATGTTATCACCATTATATCTATGTTCTAGATCCGATCTTGCAAGTTATAGTCACCTACTACGTGTGATGATCTGGCAACACTGAAGTGACAATAGTCAGGACACTTCCCGGTGATGATCGTAGTTTGAGGAGTTCATGTATTAACTATGTGTTAATGCTTTGTTCCGGTTCTCTATTAAAAGGAGGCCTTAATATCCCTTAGTTTCCAATAGGACCCCGCTGCCACGGGAGGGTAGGACAAAAGATGTCATGCAAGTTCTTTCCATAAGCACGTATGACTATTTACAGAATACATGCCTACATTATATTTATGAACTGGAGCTAGTGTCGTATCGCCCTAGGTTATGACTGTTATATGATGAATATCATCCAACAAATTCATCGATCCAATGCCTACGAATTTCTCTCATATTGTTCTTGCTAAGTTAGTACTGCTATTGTTACTGTTATACTTGCTACAAGATCATTGCTATCACTGTTACCGTTACTATTGATGTTGCTACTACTATCAAAACTATCATACTACTTTGCTAGTGATCACGGTATTACCACTCCCCGGCGCGGTACTACAACTTATGTGCATCTAGTAAGCCCAAAACAGAATATAGATGGTGCTCCAAGTTGCCGGGAAGGAAAGAGGGTGCAAAGGTGATTGTGTGCGTGTTGATTCCACCCTAACCTTTCCAAATGCGGAACCCCTCTTAATAGTAAGGATTTCCTAGTACTCAAGTCCACCAAAATGAAATCGTCAGAAAATAACTGTTTTCACTCTTAACCACCGATGGGAAACAAACCGTCTTGAGCCATCTAATAATCTCTGAAAACTCAATGCACACGTTTAGTCTGCAAAATGCATTGTCATCAAGCATCAAAATCACTAAAGGAGAAATATGCCCTAACAATCTCCCCCTTTTTGGTGGATTGATGACAATACTAGATTAGCACAAACGATATCAATAAATAATATGCAAGCCTAACATCTACAAAATATGGAGGGGCTCCCCCTAGATGTGTGCACTATTTGAGTATCATTATTGCAGGATGTTGCTAACACGATGCATAAATCAGAGACCCTTCGACCAAACTGTGTGCGATGCATGAATCGAAAATGATATCGTAATAAAACCGCTACCAATAAGATGAACTGTGCGTGATGGTGGAGACATCAAGCACAATCCAGATTAGAGTTGCATGCGTGATACATGGCATAGAGTTGATCCATACAAATTGTTTGTGATGAGCTAGAACAACAAAAACGGCTAGCCAGATCAAGGTGTGTGCGATATATGGCATACCGTTTGTTGGGGTTAACGACACCTATGGGATCACGGCGAATCCCTACCGCGATTGATGGGGCGCGGGGCTGTGGAAAGAGCGGGTCTAGAAGATCAACGCGGGGGAATTTTATCCACGTTTGGGCCGCAAACGATGCGTAATACCCTAATCCTGCTTTGGTGTATATTTGGTGTTCTTGAGTTCTTGAACTAGCTGCGGTGAATGTAGCCCAAAAAGTCTGAATCCTTCCTCAGTACGCCTTGGGTCTCCTTTTATATGTCAAAGGGGCTGCCACAGCGGCACACAAGAGGTGGAAAGTGTCTTCAGTGTACAACTCTATCTCCAAGAACCATAGGACAAACGCATTTAATGCACTGCCGACGTGTCCTCTTGCTTTATCGGGGACGACAAGGAAGCTCGTCCCGTCTGCTGCCGCCTCGCCTCGCTTCGACGCGCGTCCAAGCTGACGAGGCATGCAACGCCAAGCTGACTGGCTGGCTACTGCACTGGTGCGGTGGCAGGGACTTCACGAAGATCTGCATGCCAACACGCAGGTGCTTGCCTGGTTGGCCTAGGAGCTGCATGCTGCCACGTAGGTGCGCGCCTAGTTGGCTGGCTGGCTGCGGCATCAGAACGGCCATGGGGCAGTGAAACCTTGGTATGCGTGGGCCTGGCTGTGGCCCCGCAGATGTCCCTGGCAAGGATCTCGCCGGGGTCTTGTGGGCGTCCCCGGCAAGGGTCTTGCCGGGGGCCCTTCGTCTTCTGGTTCTCGTCTAGTCTTGCAGGCCTCTGTTCATCACAAAGATCTACATGCCACCATGCAGGCGCTCCCGAGCCTTGGTCTTGACGTTGTTGATGGCGTCATAATTCTCAGGCTCAAAGGTGGCGGTCTTGATGGTGTTGGGCAAGTTGCCCCGGCAAGGCTCTTGCCGGGGCAGCGTAGGTCGTTCCCGGCAAGGCTCTCGCCGAGGGAAACCCATATTGTCCCTTTGCTCTTCGCGCCTCTGGCTTCAACGTTGCTCGGGTAGTCTTGTATCTTCGCTTCCTCTGCACCACCAAGCGTGGTCATAGGTGTTGCTACTACTGCCCATGCACAAGTAAAGGGGTACATAAGGCCCCTACTTTTGTGCACCGACAGGAGCCCCCGAGCCCGGGCCACACATAAGCGCAGAGCGTTGTTGGGCCAGGCCCAGAACGGTGCGCGGGCACGCGTGGCAGGGTTTTAACTGCGTAACTCCTTCGCTAGTTGCGCTTCCCCATGACCCGGCATTGAATGCGTGATGTGGGGGTCGTGCGTGGGGCAGTTGCAGCACACGTGCATCACATCATGGTGAATAGTAAAGAGGCGGCCCGCGTCTTCCCCATAAAAAGGAGGAAGCCGCAGGGGTGCGGCTCATTTACTAAGTGGACTCAGGTCGCGGCCTTTAAGGCGCCCGCACCCCACAACCACGGGGTGGAAAACAGTCACTTCACTTGTCTCCTCGATTCCGGCTCGCTCGCCACGTGTCTTCCATACCTCAGGGAGGGTAGGTGTGGACATGGAGGGCACATGCCTTAACGCCGAGTCGGGAAGCCCGGTTGGGCATCCTTCAACATTCATCTCCTTCCAGCCCGACTCCTTCCTTCCCTTTGCAATGGTGAGAGGTCGCGCCGACGCTTCAATGGCAGCGATGAGGGCCTCTGCTCGACAGCGTCCCCCCTCCCCAGGAGCTCATGGTGGCAAGGCCTGCTGCGAGAGGAAGAGGAAGGGGCGTGGCCGAGGCCGCTGTGGCGCTCGGGGGAGAGGAGGACAGGGCGGCGCATCGGCCGCGCCTCTGCCAGCGGCTCCTCCCCTAATGGAGGGCCACGTTGGAGACTAGCCCCACGAGTTCTTCATCAGGCTATATAAGCCAGTGTGCGGCCACCTTCGCCTTCCCACTCTGTTCGCTCGGGAGATGGAGGTCGACCCGCCATAGGCCTTGAGGCTGCATATGAGGGGCTGCGGGAATGGCAGCATGCGGGTAGACATCGACTTCCCCGCCCCTCATGTCATGTATCTTCGCTGCAGGTGGAAAACCTTCACCTGTGCCCATAGCCTGTCGGAGGGGCTCGTCCTCCACTTCATATTGATGGAGAACGGCCTGCTCTCCGTCAAGGTTTTTGGGCACTTGGGAGCTTGCCTAAGGTGTTGCGCGGAGAGCTCCACCGACAACGAAAACTCCTCCTCGAGCGAGAGTGATGAGGAGGACAGCGACGACAAGGGCATCAAGCGGGAGGACTCCAATTCCGACTCTGGCTGACCGCATCGCCCTCCTCCCTTGGCCACACGCCTTGCCGAGGGTCTTCCTCGTCAAGCTCTCCATCAGCGCGTTCCCTGTCGCCTCCTCTTTGCTTTCACCTTCCGCACCTGGGAGGAAAGGAGCAAGAACGGATATCACGGGGCACTTATCTTTCTTTTAAATTGTAGGCACTTGCCAAATCTTAATTCCTAGACAATGTAATCTCTCGAGCCCATGCTTGTGTCCTGTAACCTTCGTACTTGTATCAACATGTTAATGAAAAAGACTAGCCTTGTCGGGAACCCGCGCGCGCATACATTTGTGCAGAGGTGAAACGCTTCCTTAATGTAAATAAGCGAGTCCTTTCGATAGGCTGTCCTACCGATACCCTCTGCGCCCGCCGGAGAATCACATCTGCCAGGTTACAGACAAAGGGTCCAGCCCCCCGTCCACCTCCCCTTAGCAAGGGCTACTACAGCCACTCCGACCGAAGTAGCGTTTGGTTTCGAGAATGGGAGCACCCGAGTTTTTTTAAGGAGAGTGGCGAGGTTTTCCAACACACAAGTCACATGTTACGAAAATGAATGGGCAAGAGGTAAACTTTATCAGTTTGGTTTGCCGGACGGTCTTCTCAGCCTCTTGCCGGAGACAGGTCCTTGGCGGGATTGTGCGTCCTTGCTGTAGCTGGAAAGAAGAGAGGGCAAGAGCATGGAACCTTGGCGGTCCACAGATATTTGTTGGAATCAAAAAGCAGTACAATATCCTGGACAAGCATGCATATACGTATGTACATAAACATGGAAATCAACAAGAACCTATACATGCTAAGGGATTCCTTTCCCTTACTGCGCACAGGGTCTGCGCCTGGCTCTGTAAATAGGGTTATATGCCTTGCTGGCATGGCTAGTACAAAATGGGGGTTGCTGGGGCTCCGGCAACCGTGCCTTAGGGGTAAAACTTGCGAAGATGTTCGATATTCCAGGAATTGCTCACCGGAGTGCCATCCTCGGTCTCCAGGCGGACTGCGCCGGGCCTGGTGACTCGTATTACTCGATAAGGGCCTTCCCACTTTGGCGTCAACTTGTTTGAATTCTTGGCGGATTGAATTCGCCGAAGAACAAGGTCGCTTTCCTCAAGGCTTCGGGCATGAACCTTGCGGCTATGGTAGCGGCGCAAGGCTTGCTGGTAGCGAGCGGCTCGCACAGCAGCCTGAAGACAATCTTCCTCAAGGAGCGTTGCATCATCTTGGCGCAACTGCTCTTGCTCAAGCTCATCATAAGCGAGCATTCGACGTGACCCGTATATGAGTTCCGCGGGGAGAACTACTTCTGCCCCGTATACAGGGCAAAGGGCGTCTGGCTAGTGGCTCAATTTGGTGTCGTCTTGATTGACCAAAGAACCGTTGGAAACTCATCAATCCAGCGCCTTCCACACTTGCGTAACTTGTCAAAAGTTCTGGTCTTGAGGCCTCACAGCACTTCAGCATTTGCCCTCTCAGCCTGGCTGTTACTTCTGGGATGAGCAATAGAAGCAAAACAGACCTTGCCGCCGAGGTCTTGAATGTACTGCATGAAGGTGCGGCTCGTGAACTACGTGTCGTTGTCGGTAATGACTCTTTTCGGCACACTGAAACGGTAGACTAGTCCCTTGCAGAACTTGACGGCTGGCTGTGCTGTCACCTTCCTCACCGGTTCCACTTCCGGCCACTTTGTGAACTTGTCGATCGCAACGTACAAGTACTCAAAGCCCCCGACAGCACGGGGAAAGGGGCCCAGTATGTCGAGCCCCAGACCAAAAATGGCTAGGAGAGAGGGATTTTTTGAAGGGCCTAGGCTGGCTGGTGGAGCTTCTTTGAATGGAACTGGCACGCTTCACACTTGGTTACTAGTGCAGTCGCATCCTGGAGAGCGGTGGGCCAGAAGAAACCTTGCCGGAACACTTTGCCGGCAAGGGCTCTCGACCCTATGTGGGAGCCACACATGCCTCCATGTATCTCTGCAAACAGCTCCAGTCCGTCCTCCCGAGGAATGCACTTTAATTTCACGCCGTTCGGCCTCCTTCTGTATAGGGAATCATCCACAAATTGGTACATGCTAGATCGACGGGCTACTTTTTTTGCTTCTTCCTGTTCCTGAGGGAGTTCTCCTGTTTGGAGGAAACGGACAGTGCGCTGCGCCCATGCCAGAGCCTGGGGCTCGACCGCAAGGACTAAAGGCTCGTCAATGGCCATAGGGCAGCTGCCTCTACAGTCAGGGCTTGAGGCCCCGCCGAAGGTTGCCTTTCCCCGGCGAGCCTGGGGCACTTGGCAATGTCCTCGCTGGTGGCCCCTGGGAGCTCAGCCGGAAAGTACTTATCGGGGCCCGCCTTCCTTCGTTTGTTCTGTCCTTCTGATGGCTCAATGGATGGCTGGGTTAATTGAAGCACAAAGGTACCTGGTTCCACAGGCAACTTCAGGGCAGCGCTTTGGCAGGTCGTCGACAATGGTGTTTTCTGCTCAGGGAACATGCTCTTCTTTTCGACCGTCAAAACGCTCCTCCAACTTCCTCACCTCATCCACATAGGCCTCCATCAGCGGGCTCTGGTAATCCTTGTTGACTTGCTTGACGACGACCTGTGAATCACTTCTGATGATGAGCTTCCTGATTCCGAGGTCTGCCACGATCCTAAGACCGGCAAGCAATCCCTCGTACTCTGCCGTATTGTTCGTTGATTTTTCCCGAGGAAAGTGCATCTGGACCATGTACTTGAGGCGCTCTCCGGTGGGTGCGACGAGTAATACGCCAGCACCAGCACCATGCAACGAGAAGGCTCCATCGAAGTACATGATCCAATCACAGCTCGTCTCCTTGCCGGGAATGGTAGTCTCTTGAATCTCTTCGTCGGGCATTGATGTCCATTCTGCTATGAACTCCACCAAAGCTCGGCTCTTGATTATCAAAGTATTCTCAAACTTGAGGCCAAAGCTCGACAGTTCCAAAGCCCATTCCGCAATCCTCCCAGTTGTATCCGGGTTGTGCAAGATTCGTTGCAAAGGGAGGCGGGTGACGATGGTGATCTCGTGTGCTTGGAAATAGTGACACAGCTTTCTTGAGGCCATAAGGAGGCCGAAAAGCAGCTTCTGCATACCAGAATACATTGATCTAGCCCCCATGCAAGAGGGATCTGACAAAATAAACCGGGTGCTGCACCACCTTCTTCTTCTGTTCAACTTTGCCCATCTGCGCAGACTCTGCCTTGCCAGGACCGGGTCTTGTCGGGGGCCCGCCTTGCCGGCGCTAGGCCCTGCCGAGGGGAGCCCCGGCCCATCATCCGACGGCTCCGCTGTTGCTGCCACTTCTTCCTCAATTTCCCACTGTGCCACCAGTGCGGCACTGACCACTTGATTTGTTGCTGCTAAGTATAGCAGCAACGGCTCTTATGGTTTAGGCGTGACTAGTATTGGCATGGAGGAGAGGTACCTCTTCAAGTCCTGCAGTGCTGCCTCTACCTTCGGAGTCCATTTCACTAGACCCGCCTTTTTCAGAACTTTGAAAAAGGGGAGGGCACGCTCAGCAGACTTGGAGATGAACCTACTTAGGGCGGCAACGCAGCCGGCGAGCCTACGGACGTCTTTGACCCGCCTTGGCACCTCAATCTGCTCAATTGCTTTGATCTTGTTGGGATTTGCTTCGATTCCGCGTTGAGACACAAAGAACCCAAGAAGCTTGCCGGATGGGACACCGAACACGCACTTCTCTGGGTTGAGCTTGAGGTTGATCTTGCACAGATTTGCAAATGTTTCTTCCAGATCTTGCACGAGCGTGGCCCTGTCCTTGGTTTTGACAACTATATCACCCATATAAGCTTCCATGTTCCTATGCAGCTGGGGCTCAAACCCAATTTGGACCGCTCGGGCAAACGTTGAACCAGCGCTCTTCAACCCGAAAGGCATTCGTACAAAACAGTACGTACCACATGGGGTGATGAACGCGGTCTTTTCTTCTTCTTCCTTCATCATGAAAATCTGGTGGTATCCTGAATAGGCATCGAGGAACGACAGCAGGTCACACCCGGTAGTGGAGTCCACAATCTGGTCGATGCGTGGCAGAGGGAAAGGATCCTTTGGACATGCTTTATTGATATCCGTGTAGTCAATACACAACCTCCATTTCCCATTCGCCTTACGCACCGCCACTGGATTGGCCAACCACATGGGGTGGAGTACTCCTCTAACCAGGCCTGCCGCCTCCAACTTCCTGACCTCCTCGATGATGAACTCTTGTCGCTCCAAAGCTTGCTTCCTGACCTTCTGCTTGATGAGCCGCGCATGAGGACAGACAGCAAGATGGTGCTCAATCACCTCCCTTGGAACACCGGGGATGTCGGATGCTTGCCATGCAAACATGTTGACATTCACCCGCAGGAAGGCGACGAGCGCGCTTTCCTATTTGCTGTCCAGGGTGGAGCTTATGGTAAAAGCCCCGCCCGTGCCGTCCCCCTTGACGGGCACCCTCTTGGTCTCTGGTGGTGCTGCCTTGGAATTCTTGCTCTTGTCGGTGGAGCTCTCTGGCACGTCCTCGATGGGAGCGCTGCACTCCGAAGAGGCGTGCTTGCTGGAGTGGGTGCGGGAGGTCTTGCCGGTTTTCTTCTCTCCCGGGGTTTCAGCGGCAGGAGCAAGTGCCTTGGCGGCAGTTGCTGCAACTGCCTCCCGGTAGAGTTGGTTAGTGCAGATGAACGCGTCTTTCTTGTCGGAGGGGGCGGTGATGATGGTCAGCGACCCGGGCATCTTTAGCGTGTTGTAGGCGTAATGTGACGCCGCCATGAACTTGGCTAGCACTGGGCGTAGGGCAAGGGGATCTTGGCGACATCAAAGACGATCTTCTCTGTCCTATAATTCAGCTCGCCCTCGAATGTAACGGGTAACGTGATTTTACCTTTCAGCCGACTCCTCCCCGGGTTGACCCCTTGAAACATGCCCGTCTCCTCGAGGTCTCCATCGGGGATTTGCAGCCTCTTGATCACAGCAGGCGAGATCAAGTTTAGTCCGGCTCCTCCATCAACTAGCACTTTTGTTACCTTCAGGTTGCGTATTGTTGGCGAAACCAACAACGGCAAACACCCGACCGTAGTTGTGCGATCAGGGTGGTCCTCGGTGTAAAAAATGACAGGGGTGCTGAACCACTTCAGTGGCTTTTGGGCATCGATTGATGGTTCTGCCGCGGTAATCTCACGCGCCCACTGCTTCAGTTGGTGGTGAGAGGTGTGCAGTGAGGCACCACCATCGACGCACATGGCCTCCGTAGCTTTCTGGAACTCGTGCTCGCCGGACTCGTCGTCCCCATCATGATCATCATCTTCCTCCTTCTTACCACGGCCCCGAGCGGGCCTCTCTTGCTGGTTATCCTTGCCGCGGCGACCTCCTTGTCCACCACGCTTCTTGCCGGACCCCTCAGCACCATCCTGAACCTTCTCTTGTCCCGCCTTTTGCTACCTCTTGAGAACTTGCGTTGGTTTTCCATTGAAGAGGAAAGGGTGATGCAACAAAGTAGCGTAAGTATTTCCCTCAGTTTTTGAGAACCAAGGTATCAATCTAGTAGGAGGCCACGCACGAGTCCCTTTCACCTACACAAACAAATAAATCCTCGGAACCAACGCGATAAGGGGTTGTCAATCCCTACATGGTCACTTACGAGAGTGAGATCTGATAGATATGATAAGATAATATTTTTGGTATTTTTATGATAAAGATGCAAAGTAAAATAAAAGGCAATAAAAATAACTAAGTCTTGGAAGATAGACCCGGGGGCCATAGGTTTTACTAGTGGCTTCTCTCAAGAGCATAAGTATTCACGATGGGTAAACAAATTACTGTTGAGCAATTGACAGAATTGAGCGTAGTTATGAGAATATCTAGGTATGATCATGTATATAGGCATCACGTCCGAGACAAGTAGACCGACTCCTGCCTGCATCTACTACTATTACTCCACACATCGACCGCTATCCAGCATGCATCTAGAGTATTAAGTTCAAGAGAACAGAGTAACGCTTTAAGCAAGATGACATGATGTAGAGGGATAAACTCATGCAATATGAAATAAACCCCATCTTGTTATCCTCGATGGCAACAATACAATATGTGCCTTGCTGCCCCTACTGTCACTGGGAAAGGACACCGCAAGATTGAACCCAAAGCTAAGCACTTCTCCCATTGCAAGAAAGATTAATCTAGTAGGCCAAACCAAACTGATAATTCAAAGAGACTTACAAAGATAACCAATCATACATAAAAGAATTTAGAGAAGATTTAAATATTGTTCATAGATAAACTTGATCATAAACCCACAATTCATCGGTCTCAACAAACACATGGCAAAATAAGATTACATCGAATAGATATCCACAAGTGAGGGGGAGAACTTTGTATTGAGATCCAAAAAGAGAGAACAAGCCATCTAGCTAATAACTATGGACCCGTAGGTCTGAAGTAAACTACTCACACTTCATCGGAGAGGCTATGGTGTTGATGTAGAAGCCCTTCGTGATCGACGCCCCCTCCGGCGGAGCTCCGGAACATGCCTCAAGATGGGATCTCGTGGATACAGAAAGTTACGGTGGTGGAATTAGGGTTTTGGCTCCGTATCTGATAGTTTGGGGGTACGTAGGTGTT
The DNA here is from genome assembly GCF_003073215.2 of Triticum urartu. Taxonomy (NCBI): domain Eukaryota; kingdom Viridiplantae; phylum Streptophyta; class Magnoliopsida; order Poales; family Poaceae; genus Triticum; species Triticum urartu. Next base: position 439,810,337 of record NC_053024.1, on the reverse strand, counting down.
GACACCCGATTTTGGCACGATACAAAACGCAATAAAGATGGCCTCAAATGAAAAAGTTCTCAAAGCGAGAAAGTTTCGTATCATCAAAAGGAGAAACTTTGATATTTGGGTCATAGCCATCCGATCTCATCTCTAAGGCCGAAGTTGTGTTCGAAGTACTGAGATTTTGTATCCAGAACACTTTTTGGCTGATTACACCCCAAGACTGCCCCACATTGAAAACTGATATACATGAATTGTCTTCGTCTCGTCGAAACGATCGATTTTTATATAAAGATCATCTCAATCCGAGGTCATATGTAAAAGTTAGTGCCCGCACAGTGCGAGCCTCCAGTGAGCAAAAATATGATGCCCGGCACCAGACACATATGTGGGTATGTGTGATGTGCTGCGTGAATGATTAGCTATCTTGCACGAGCGGTTTGTTCCTCGAGATGACCTCTGATGAAAAAACGTTCAACATGAAAGTTGTTCGTCTCGTCGAAACGGTCAAGATTGCTTTTTGGCTCTTTTCCATTCGAGGTCGTTTACCACCTCAAAAAAGACCCACAGTATGCAGCCAGTTTTAGACCGAACAGTTTTGGAAAGTTCAGACAAAACCAATCCGAATTTGACTAGGGTTTTGGACGTGAATCCAAGCCTTTTCCTTGCACGGAAAGTCCAGCCCCCTCTTATATACCTAAGGTGTGACGGCCGATTGAACAACACCAATTGAACAAACACATCTACTACTTTTTCGTGTTCATCTACTTTTTATCTCTCCTTTGTATCTTTCTTCTTGTTCTTCGCTAGTTCTTTATGCTGGAGGGCTGCGGATCCACGAGGCTTTAGGGGCGAGCGAATCGACCTGGAGCAGCCCATAGCCGCCGCGAGCCCTGATGGGTTCCCTCCCGGGCAAACGGGGCTTCGGGTCTACAAAAGCATCTGCCGGCTGTCCTGCGTATCGCGCTGCCGGTCAGATCTCCTTCGACGCGAGCTGCGGTGCATCACCCCCGGCGTCGAGGGTACACGGTGACGTGTTCGTGTGCGGACACACTTTTTGGCAACTTCGCTGGGGATAAAGCTTTGAACAGTCTCCAGCCTGTTCTTGCTACGAGGAGGGCGTCATCAAGCGGCTGCAATCTACAAGGGTAACATGTATCATCAATCTCCTTATGTAGATGCAAATAGCCATTATGTTGATGTTGCTAGATCTTTCAATGGACAAGTCATGTCGGCTAGCCCTAACGAGAAAAGGCCGACTAGTTATTCCGTTGGAGAAACTTGGAATTTACAGAATCATGACATCCAACTTATGAATATGAACTTTCATGCATCAGCAACATCTTTCCATATGCCGGTGAACAACAAGGTTTGTTCGAGTGATCAATATATGACACCTCATGTACAGGAGGGCGTCTCGCAGTTTTATCCATCGGCAGCCGACTCGCAATATGCGGGTTCATCCCCAAACATGCCGATGGATGGGGGAATTGGCCATGCTTCCATTAGCTATTTGTCCGGTTATCCTCAAACATCATATAGTACACCTCGTGATATTAATTATTCAGTGGCATATGAAACTAAAACTATTCATGACTCGGATCATCTTGGCCGAGTGAATTGAGATTCTGCAGGAGCATATGTGCCTAATATTGCAGGAGATGAGTTGGCTCTGGCTGCATTAAAAAGTTTAGCCCAAAATAAGAAGATTAGTGCTATTTGCCTTGAGCAGCACGACAAGGGATTGGTTCCTGATTATGAGGCAATAAGAGCTAGGGTGTTGAAAGAAGACAAAGTGTTGCTGATTGATCAAATTGGCGAGAGAAAATATTCAGCAACAATGCACATGTCTTCAACTATCTTTACAGCATGTTATACACCCCCTATACAACCGCAAAATTTCGGCAACATCAATTCATTGCCGAAAGATCCTAAAAGTATTGGGGGGCAAGCCGATCCAAGCAGGGCTGAGTTTAAAGAAAAATATGTGGCCCAAGTGGACAAGATCAAGCTAGAGCTCACAGGAAATTGCATTAGTGAATTTACGACACCTACCCTTGAGGAATTACCAACATAATATCGACAGGCTTATGAAGCACTCAAGAAGAAGCGTGATGAGGAAGATTTGCAAGAATACATCGAGTCCCTTCCTCCATGCAGCAACTATGTTGTCCCTTCTGCGATGTTGAAGCTAGATAAAAAAGAAGGTTTGCAAGAAAATAAGCAAGAAAGGGTTCACTTGGTTAATACGGTTGATTTAGTTGAAACCGAGTCAAATATAACCAAGTCATTTACAGCCGAGTTGAACGATTCCTTTAAATCGAAGACAATGGTGGATTGTTGAAACCGGATTGAGCACTGAGACGGTTACGGCCGAGTGCATAGAGTCCATACCGAGTGCATCATATCGGCCAAGTGCATCATACCAGCCGAGTGCATCGAGCCATCCGAGTGCATCACTGGCTAATATCGAGGGCATCATGCCAGTTATCGTTGAGTGTACCAAAATAGAAGATGCAAGCTTCGCTGAGCAAAGGAACGACAAAGACAACAAATTGGTTGTGCTCGATTTTTCTGGATGTAAGGGAGCTTACATGCTACCCTATGAATTTCGTGCTAAAGATATTGATGAGCATCAAGAAAAAAGTAATATGGACGAACACAGTTCGGTTAATGATGGACATCAAGAACAAGAAAATGCAGCTGAGCAAAGTTCAATTGACGAAGAGCGTCCGAGTGAAATCTGCTCGAGCCATCCGAGTGAAATATACTCGGGCAATCCGAGTGAAATCTATTCAGGCAATCCGAGTGATGAAGCACGAGATACAGAAAAAGAGGACGAGGCGTTGGCGAATTATTCAGAAGTGGAGCAAGGTATTGTTCCAGTGGTGCAACCAATCTCTTCCTTCCAACGTCTTCACAAAGGTACACCTAGCAGACAGTTTATTCAATTTTCGATTCGGTCAAAATCATATTATTGATGCACCTGTTAGTAAGATTCTAATTAATTTTGAAAGACCAATCGAAATGAGTAATCTGTTTGTTAGGAATGATCTTGTCACTAATCATGATAGTCAATACATGGTATCATTCATAGAGGCTAATAGTGATAACTTATCGCAATCAAAGTTGTTCCTGTCATGCCAACCAAACTTTATATTCATCTGGACAACTTTGTTTGTTTCATGCCTGGCTAACATTTGGTCTCAGATGAGACATATATTCTGTAATTATTTTGGTTGCAGAAACATGCCAGGTTCAAAGTTCTCCGTGATAGCCGATTCAAGAGCATCGGAAAAGGAGGACAGAAATTGATGCATAGTCGAGTCGGATGACGTTAAGACAACACCACTCGGTTGTTTATTTTCAAAGACAGTATCACAGTATCAGTTATTGGACAAGCAGTTTACCTTCAGTATGGGCATAAGTGATCACATCGTTGGTGCATCGCTAACTGATCCTATTATTATAATTGATCACGATGTCGAGCCGCCAAGGCTAGAGCGAATGCAATGTTCGTTCAAGCAAAATGTCAAAGATTGCAACATGATCCATCAAGTCGAGCAATCGGCCAACATAGGACGATTGGAGTTTGTTGAGGCACGATCATATGGCCAGTCGTATCAGATTGGTCTTGATGGCGATTAAATGTTGACTCAGTTACCTCAAGCCGATTCATCAAAAGGTCGACAGGTTCACACCAATGATGATGGGGTCAAGTCTTCGAGCAAGGATATTGTTAAAAAGTGCATCAACAACAATCTCGAAGATGATAATTCCATGAAATCTACAATGGAGACATCTAGCACTGGGGGGCAACCAGAAAATTTGAAGAATGATGCAAACACAACTAAAGAAAGCAAAGGCCATGGTAAGCACAAATGTAGAAAGCCGAAAGTCACTTTCGCACAGTTATTAGAAAAATATCAGAAGATAAGTGAGGCAAAGAGTGCTTATCGGCCGAGTGAAACAAAAGCATCGAAGTCACCCCCAAGGCATAAATTTGAAGACAAGGATTGGCGAAGGAAGATGTTGAGCAAGCAGACTCCATATCCTCCTTTTGGGCCACCAATGCCGATGTCATGGATACATCCCCATGCTGACTGTTATTCAGATCAATCATGGAACAAGTATAAATCAAGGGCACACCGTCCATCATATTCTAAACCACCTCACCAAAATTATGCAGCTCCAAGAGGATCATCATTTTTTCAACAACCACATGTTAAAGACCGACTCAACCAAAAAGAATCGGTCCGAGGGTCAGCAAAGAAGATGGGCGTGGTCAAGCAAGTGTACCGAGTAAAAAAGGATGGCCACAAGTGTGCTGTTTCAGATCCGACTCCGGACGACAAAAAGCCAACCGGGTCTACGTTGGCTAGTAAGGGAAAGGAAGTGAAGCGGGTAACTTTTAAGGACCCAATCATCGAGTTTGGACAGGCCAAGCCGAAAGTGCCAAAGGTCAGAAAAGAGTTGCTAGTGCACAAAACAAAATCACAGCCGGGATGCTCACTCGGATTATCACATTGGCAAGAAAGAAAGCTGAAGCGGCTCAGTGCCAAAGAGTTGGAGAAGAGGAATATGGCATGGGTCCCCAAGGGAAGCCGTCAAGGCGAGAATGATGTGCCAGCTCCTGTTGTGAAGCCAACAGGAGTAAGGGAGGACAAGCGTGAAGCTGGTAGGAGAAAACAACAATTTTCATGTCACTATACGAGACTCCAAACAACACATCATCCATGTTCTGCAACCGTCACATCAGAGTTTGTGCCCAACAATATATCCCCAGCTGAAATATTTGATTTATTTCGGCTATTCACACTTTGGTGGACGGACTTTCAAGCTCCTTTGAGATGAGAATGCATGGCCTATATTTTCATATCGCCCTGAGAGTTCATTGTATTGGCAAAATAGGGCATCTGGTTAACGGTGTTCCTCATGTTTATCTTGTACTCCTATAGCCGATGCTCGGTGTTTGCCAATACCAGCGAGGCCGACTTAATTATTTATTCGGCCACTGATCAAGGGTTTAGTGCATAAAAGCTCTGACTCATGATGATAGTTATCTGCAGGATCCATGTTAGGAGACAGACGATGTTCGGCGGGGGCTTGATGGTGTACTTTGGTCAACAATGAGTTGAGTCACCGAATAGTTGTCGGTATTCCTTTGAGGTGCATGGTTATAATTGCTCGGCAAGACGGCTTGCCTATGTATCGTCGAGCGGTTCTAATATCTCCAAGGAGTACCTGGACAAAGTAAGGTTAGAATTGGCATGAGAAATTTGTGTGGAGGCCTTTGTTCTCAGACGACTATCATCCGAAGAAGTTCTACTCAAGCAGCAACAAGCCCGAGCATATGGCTGATAAAAATTATCGTCCTCAACATACACAGCTGATGGAGTGTTGAAATCATGCTTAAACAATACCCGAGGCAAAGTATTTTCTGGCACGCAAGCTCTACCAGAAAACAGGGGGGCATGTGTTGACACCCGATTTTGGCACAATACAAAACGCAATAAAGATGGCCTCAAATGAAAAAGTTCTCAAAGTGAGAAAGTTTCGTATCATCAAAAGGAGAAACTTTGATATTTGGGTCATAGCCATCCGATCTCATCTCTAAGGCCGAAGTTGTGTTCGAAGTACTGAGATTTTGTATCCAAAACACTTTTCGGCTGATTACACCCCCAAGACTGCCCCATATTGAAAACTGATCTACACGAATTGTCTTCGCCTCGTCCAAACGATCAATTTTGATATAAAGATCGTCTCAATATGAGGTCATATGCAAAAGTTAGAGCCCGCACAGCGCGACCCTCCAGTGAGCAAAAATATGACGCCCGGAACTAGACACATATGTGGGTATGTCTGATGTGCTGCATGAATAATTAGCTGTCTTGCACGAGTGGTTTGACCCTCGAGATGACCTCTGATGAAAAAACGTTCAACATGAAAGTTGTTCGTCTCGTCGAAACGGTCAAGATTGCTTTTGGGCTCGTTTCCATTCCAGGTCGTTTACCACCTCAAAAAAGACCCACAGTATGCAGCCAGTTTTAGACCGAACAGTTTTGGAAAGTTCGGACAAAACCAATCCGAATTTGACTAGGGGTTTGGACGTGAATCCAAGCCTTTTCCTTGCACGGAAAGTCCAGCCCCCTCTTATATACCTAAGGGGTGACGGTCGATTGAACAACACCAATTGAACAAACACATCTACTACTTTTTCGTGTTCATCTACTTTTTATCTCTCCTTTGTATCTTTCTTCTCGTTCTTCGCTAGTTCTTCATGCTGGAGGGCTGCGGATCCACGAGGCTCTAGGGGCGAGCGAATCGACCTGGAGCAGCCCATAGCCGCCGCGAGCCCTGACGGGGTCCCTCTCGGGCAAACGGGGCTTCGGGTCTTCAAAAGCATCTGCCGGCTGTCCTGCATATCGCGCTGCCAGTCAGATCTCCTTCGACGCGAGCTACGGTGCATCACCCCCGGTGTCGAGGGTACACGGTGACGTGTTCGTGTGCGAATAGTAGGTATATATAGGAGGAAGGAGTACGTCGGTGGAGCAACAGGGGGCCCACGAGGGTGGAGGGCGCGCCCAGGGGGGTAGGTGCGCCCCCTACCTCGTGGCCTCCTGTTGATGTCTTGACGTAGGGTCCAAGTCCTCTGGATCATGTTCGTTCCGAAAATCACGTTTCCGAAGGTTTCATTCCGTTTGGACTCCGTTTGATATTCTTTTTCTGCGAAACCCTAAAATAGGCAAAAAAACAGCAATTCTAGGCTGGGCCTCCGGTTGATAGGTTAGTCCCAAAAATAATATAAAAGTGTATAATAAAGCCCAATAATGTCCAAAACAGAATATAATATAACATGGAACAATCAAAAATTATAGATACATTGGAGACGTATGAAGCATCCCCAAGCTTAATTTCTGCTCGTCCTCGAGTAGGTAAATGATAAAAACAGAATTTTTGATGTGGAATGCTACTTGGCATAATTTCAATGTAATTCTTCTTAATTGTGGTATGAATATTCAGATCCAAAAGATTCAAGACAAAAGTTTAATATTGACATAGAAATAATAATACTTCAAGTATACTAACTAAGCAATTATGTCTCTTCAAAATAACATGGCCAAAGAAAGTTATCCCTACAAAATCATATAGTCTGGCTATGCTATATTTTCACCACACAAAGTATTTAAATCATGCACAACCCTGATGACAAGCCAAGCAATTGTTTCATACTTTTGGTGTTCTCAAACTTTTTCAATCTTCACGCAATACATGAGCGTGAGCCATGGACATAGCACTTTAGGTGGAATAGAATGGTGGTTGTGGAGGAGACAAAAAGGGGGAAGATAGTCTCACATCAACTAGGCGTATCAACGGGCTATGGAGATGCCCATCAATAGATATCAATGTGAGTGAGTAGGGATTGCCATGCAACAGATGCACTAGAGCTATAAGTATAGGAAAGCTCAACAAAAGGAACTAAGTGGGTGTGCATCCAACTCGCTTGCTCACAAAGACCTAGGGCATTTTGAGGAAGCCCATCATTGGAATATACAAGCCAAGTTCTACAATGAAAAATTCCCAGTAGTATATGAAAGTGGTAACATAGGAGACTCTCTATTATGAAGATCATGGTGCTACTTTGAAGCACAAGTGTGGTAAAAGGATAGTAGCATTGTCCCTTCTCTCTTTTTCTCTCATTTTTTTTATTTGGGCCTTTTCTTTTTTATGGCCTCTTTTTTTTATTTGGGCTTCTTTGGCCTCTTTTTTTTCATCCGGAGTCTCATCCCGACTTGTGGGGGAATCATAGTCTCCAGCATCCTTTCCTCACTTGGGACAATGCTCTAAAAATGATGATCATCACACTTTTATTTACTCACAACTCAACAATTACAACTCAATACTTAGAACAAAATATGACTCTATGTGAATGCCTCCGGCGGTGTACCGGGATATGCAATGAATCAAGAGTGACATGTATGAAAGAATTATGAATGGTGGCTTTGCCACAAATACAATGTCAACTACATGATCATGCAAAGCAATATGACAATGATGGAGTGTGTCATAGTACACGGAACGGTGAAAAGTTGCATGGCAATATATCTCGGAATGGCTATGGAAATGCCATGATAGGTAGGTATGGTGGCTGCTTTAAGGAAGGTATATGGTGGGTGTATGATACCAGCGAAAGGTGTGCAGTATTAGAGAGGCTAGCAATGGTGGAAGGAAGAAAAGTGTGTATGATCCATGGACTCAACCTTAGTCATAAAGAACTCATATACTTATTGCAAAAATCTACAAGTTATCAAAGCAAAGTATTACGCGCATGCTCCTAGTGGGATAGATTGGTAGGAAAAGACCATCGCTCGTCCCCGACCGCCACTCATAAGGAAGACAATCAATAAATAAATCATGCTCCGACTTCATCACATAACGGTTCACCATACGTGCATGCTACGGGAATCACAAACTTTAACACAAGTATTTCTCAAATTCACAACAACTCAACTAGCATGACTGTAATATTACCATCTCCATATCTCAAAACAATTATCAAGTATCAAACTTCTCATAGTATTCAACACACTCATAAGAAAATTTTATTATTAATCTTGAATGCCTAACATAATTAAAGCAAATTACCATGTTGTTTTGTAGGACTCTTAAAATAATCTAAGTGAAGCATGAGAGAACAATAGTTTCTATAAAACAAATCCACCGACGTGCTCTAAAAGATATAAGTGAAGCACTAGAGCAAAAACTATATAACTCAAAAGATATAAGTGAAGCACATAGAGTATTCTAACAATTTCCGAATCATGTGTGTCTCTCTCAAAAGGTGTGTACATCAAGGATGATTGTCGAAAAGTAACAAATAAAGACTCAAATAATACAAGACGCTCCAAGCAAAACACATATCATGTGGTAAATAAAAATATAGCTCCAAGTAAAGTTATCGATGGAAGTACACGAAAGAGGGGATGCCTTCCGGGGCATCCCCAAGCTTTGGCTTTTAGGTGTACTTAGATTATCTTGGGGTTCCATGAGCATCCCCAAGCTTAGGCTCTTGCCACTCCTTATTCCATAATCCATCAAATCTCTCACCCAAAACTTGAAAACTTCACAACACAAAACTTAAAGTAGAAAATCTCGTGAGCTCCATTAGCGAAAGAAAACAAAACACCACTTCAAGGTACTGTAATGAACTCATTGTTCATTTATATTGGTGTTAAACCTACTGTATTCCAACTTCTATATGGTTTATAAACTATTTTACTAGCCATAGATTCATCAAAATAAGCAAGCAACACACGGAAAACAGAATCTGTCAAAAACAGAACAGTCTGTAGTAATCTGTAGCTAACGCAAGATCTGGAACCCCAAAAATTCTAAAATAAATTGCTGGACGTGAGGAATTTATCTATTAATCATTTACAAAAATAATTAACTAAATATAACTTTCCAAATAAAAATGGCAGCAGTTCTCGTGAGCGCTAAAGTTTCTGTTTTTTACAGCAAGATTAAAAAGACTTTCCCCAAGTCTTCCCAACGGTTCTACTTGGCACAAACACTAACTAAACACAAAAAACATAACCAAAATAGAGTCTATATAAATTATTTATTACTAAACAGGAGCAAAAAGCAAGGAATAAAACTAAAATTGGGTTGCCTCCCAACAAGCGCTATCGTTTAACGCCCCTAGCTAGGCATAAAAAGCAAGGATAGATCTAGGTGTTGCCATCTTTGGTAGGCAATCCATAAGTGGCTCTCATAATAGATTCATAAGGTAATTTAATTTTATTTCTAGGAAAGTGTTACATGCCTTTCCTTAACGGAAATTTTAATCTAATATTTCCTTCCTTCATATCAATAATTGCACCAATCGTTCTAAGGAAAGGTCTACCAAGAATAATAGGACATGAATGATTGCAATCAATATCAAGAACAATAAAATCTACGGGCACATAGTTCCTATTTGCAACAATAAGAACATCATTAATTCTTTCCATAGGTTTCTTAATGGTGGAATCCGCAAGGTGCAATTTTAAAGAGCAATCATCAAAATCACGGAAACCTAACAAATCACACAAAGTCTTTGGAATCGTGGAAACACTAGCACCCAAATCACACAAAACATAGCATTCATAATCTTTAATTTTAATTTTAGTAGTAGGTTCCCACTCATCATAAAGTTTTCTAGGGACAAAAACTTCCAACTCAAGTTTTTCTTCATAAGATTGCATCAAAGCATCAACGATATGTTTAGTAAAAGCTTTATTTTGGCTATAAGCATGAGGAGAATTTAGCATGGATCGCAACAAGGAAATACAATCTATCAAAGAGCAATTATCATAATTAAATTCCTTGAAATCCAAAATAGTGGGTTCTTTAATATTTAAAGTTTTGACTTCTTCAATCCCACTTTTAACAATTTTAGCATCAAGATCTAAAGACTCCGAATTCTTGGGACGCCGTCTAGGTAAAGGTGGATCATATTCCGTCCCATCATTATCAAGTTCATATTGCAAAACAATGATTTAATAGGGGACACATCAATAACTTTTAGATCTTCATCTTTATCTTCCAGAAAATTTTCCGGCTTAGCGGCCATCTTATTAACTAAGGTGGCTTGCTTATCCAAAACTTCAGCTATTAACTTCTCAAGATAAGCAATCTGAGATTTCAAACCATCAAATTCTTTAGACATATCATCGAGATCTTTATTCATATAACCCATAAAACTTTTTTGTTCTTTAAGCTAATTTCTAAAGAAACTATTATGCTCAAATTGTAAAACCATAAAACTCCTGACGTTGCTTTCAATCTCTTCAAACCTTTTAAGGTGAAGATCACCAAATCTAGGTAAAGCCATCGTGACAAGCAAGCAATCCAACACACAAGCAAACAAGAAACGAGCAAAAAGAGGCGAATAGAGAAAGAGAGGGAGGATAGAGAGAAAGGGCGAATAAAATGGCAAGGGTGAAGTGGGGGAGAGGAAAATGAGAGGCAAATGGCAAATAATGTAATAGGGGAGATAAGGGTTTGTGATGGGTACTTGGTGTGTTGACTTTTGCGTAGACTCCTCGGCAACGGCGCCAGAAATCCTTCTTGCTACTTCTTGAGCACTTGCATTGGTTTTCCCTTAAAGAGGAAAGGGTGATGCAGCAAAGTAGCGTAAGTATTTCCCTCAGTTTTTGAGAACCAAGGTATCAATCCAGTAGGAGGCCATGCACGAGTCCCTCGCACCTACACGAACAAATAAATCATCGCAACCAACGCGATAAGGGGTTGTCAATCCCTACACGGTCACTTACGAGAGTGAGATATGATAGATATGATAAGATAATATTTTTGGTATTTTTATGATAAAGATGCAAAGTAAAATAAAAGGCAATGAAAATAACTAAGTGTTGGAAGATTAATATGATGGAATATAGACCCGGGGCCATAGGTTTCACTAGTGGCTTCTCTCAAGAGCATAAGTATTCACGGTGGGTAAACAAATTACTATTGAGCAATTGATAGAATTGAGCATAGTTATGAGAATATCTAGGTATGATCATGTATATAGGCATCACGTCCGAGACAAGTAGACCGACTCCTGCCTGCATCTACTACTATTACTCCACACATCGACCGCTATCCAGCATGCATCTAGAGTATTAAGTTCAAGAGAACAGAGTAACACTTTAAGCAAGATGACATGATGTAGATGGATAAACTCATGCAATATGAAATAAACCCCATCTTGTTATCCTCGACGGCAACAATACAATACATGCCTTGCTGCCCCTACTGTCACTGGGAAAGGACACCGCAAGATTGAACCCAAAGCTAAGCACTTCTCCCATTGCAAGAAAGATCAATCTAGTTGGCCAAACCAAACTGATAATTCGAAGACAGTTGCAAAGATAACCAATCATACATAAAAGAATCCAGAGAAGATTCAAATATTGTTCATAGATAAACTTGATCATAAACCCATAATTCATCGTTCTCAACAAACACACCGCAAAAGAAGATTGCATCGAATAGATCTCCACAAGAGAGGGGGAGAACTTTGTATTGAGATCCCAAAAGAGAGAAGAAGCCATCTAGCTAATAACTATGGACCCGTAGGTCTGAAGTAAACTACTCACACTTCATCGGAGAGGCTATGGTGTTTATGTAGAAGCCCTCCATGATCGATGCCCCCTCCGGTGGAGCTCCGGAACAGGCCCCAAGATGGGATCTCGTGGATACAGAAAGTTATGGCAGTGGAATTAGGGTTTTGGCTCCGTATCTGGTAGTTTGGAGGTACGTAGGTATATATAGGAGGAAGGTGTACGTTGGTGGAGCAACAGGGGGCCCATGAGGGTGCAGGGCGCGCCCAGGGGGGGGGGGGGTAGGCGCGCCCCCTACCTCATGGCCTCCTGATTGATGTCTTGGCGTAGGGTCCAAGTCCTCTGGATCATGTTCGTTCCAAAAATCACGTTCCCGAAGGTTTCATTCCGTTTGGACTCCGTTTGATATTCTTTTTCCGCGAAACCCTAAAATAGGCAAAAAACAACAATTCTGGGCTGGGCCTCCGGTTAATAGGTTAGTCCCAAAAGCCAAAAATAATATAAAAGCGTATAATAAAGCCCAATAATGTCCAAAACAGAATATAATATAGCATGGAACAATCAAAAATTATAGATACGTTGGAGACGTATCACCTTTCATATTCATCTTTCTGCTTTTCTTGCAAGCAGCTCAACCTATCGGCAGTTCTGGAGGTCATGGCCCTTGGTGCGATGGATCTTGCAGTACTGCTTGTCGGAGCCTCCTAGCTTGTCGGCAGCCACCAAGGCCCGGCAGGCACCGCACCCGGCAACTTCCTTGCCAGGGTCGTCTACCTTGGCCTTCTTGGCAGCGCCGGGGTCGCCGGATCCCTCAATGGCAAGCAAAGTCTTGCCCTTGCGCTTCCTATTGCGGCGTCGACCCTTCTTCGTCAGGGCAACGGCGTCTTCATCTATGGAGTCGGTTTCCGCGTCGGCGTCCTCGCCGGGGTACTTCCTTCCTTCCGCAGCCCGAGCACATCTATCAGCCAGAACATAAAGTTCGGCTACATCCTTAACCTTGTTCATCGCCAGCTCTTCACGCATCTTGCGGTTGCGCACATTCTGATGGAATGCACTGATGACAGCGGCATGGTGAACATCCAGGATGGTGTACTGTACACGGCTGAACCTTTGTATGTATTTGCGCAGGGTCTCGCCGTCCTTCTGGGGGATGACATGCATATCACTTGCCTGGCCAGGAGCTTGGTGGCCTCCGGTAAAGGCGCCAACAAACCCGTGGCACATATCCGACCAAGAAGAGATAGAATCCACTGGCAGGTGAGGGAGTCCTGGACTAAGGGGTCCACGGGCGTCCGGCCTGTTAGCCATGGGCCGGACTGATGGGCTGTGAAGATACGAAGACCGAGGATTGTACTCGTGTCCGGATAGGACTCTCCTTGGCGTGGAAGGCAAGCTTGGCGACCGGATATGTAGATTCCTTTCTTTGTAACCGACCTTGTGTAACCCTAGATCCTCCTGTTGCTTATATAAACTGGAGGACTTAGTCCGGAGGAGGAGAGATTCATTACCATAGCCATACAAGCTAGACCTCTAGGGTTTAGCCATTACGATCTCGAGGTAGATCAACTCTTGTAATACTTGTATTCATCAATATCAATCAAGCAGGACGTAGGGTATTACCTCCATAGAGAGGGCCCGAACCTAGGTAAACATCGTGTCCCTTGTCTCCTGTTAGCATCGACCTCACACGCACAATTCGGGACCCCCTACCCGAGATCCGCCAGTTTTGACATCGACATTGGTGCTTTCATTGAGAGATTGATCCTCTGTCCTATTTTTTCTTTCTGAACACCGGACAGTGTCTCAGGGGCTATTATCTATATTGGGATTTTCTCCTTTTTGCACCGCTTACCTCAAAACCTGTCAACAGGCTGCTGCAGGCTTTGGTTAGTCCACTCTTGGCGGACTGAACCCTTTCAATTACCGTGCCCATAAGGACACGCGCTCATCCACAATGGAAGCGCCTCGCAGCGCTTCCAGCAGATTATCTGGTGTCCCTGGTTGGACAGGGGTCACCGGGGGAATAGGCACCCCCCTTCCTTCGAAGGAGGTTGCGTGCCAGATTCCGGAGCCACATATGACTCCGGAATCGAGTCCGGCTGAAGGCCAAACTGAATACGGCCCTCCCCACCAGTCTCCATGAGGATTGACTCCCCCTGGTGTTCGGCGACGGGGGTTTCGCCTTCTGGCGCCTCCTGAGCCTCTGCCCCGCCTAGAACAGTCCTTCGGGACAGCACCTCCGCATCGTCCTTGGCCTTGGGGGAGTGAGCGGCCGGCGGTGAATCGCTGGCCATCGCCTTTGAGTCCAGCGAACCTCGTGATGATGATTGCTGGGAACTGTCGTGGGCTGGACTGCAATAACATAACTGATTATATCAATACAACAAAGAGTAAAGACTTGGTTTATGGGCGGATATGGGTTTTAGCACTTACGATGCGGCCCGAGGCTTAGTGTGGGGGCGTCTCTCCGGACTATTGTCGGCGTCCCACGCAGTGTTATCCGCAAGGGAGCTCTTCCCTTTCTTAGACGTCTCCACCTCCAGATTCGCCGAGGCCGCCCTCTTCTTCCTCCCCTCATCAGCGGGAGGGTTGTTCTCCTCCTCCGCTTCATCATCGCCGTCTTCGGCGGCAGAGGAGAGGGTCTTATCTTCGGACGTCGCGTCCGGAGCGCCTCGGCGGCGGGGGCCACTCTGGACCCCCTTGGCCTTCCCGGTGGCCTTCTTCTCAGGCGCCTTATAGGGCGTCGGCACCAGCATCTTCGCTAAACGCGGGATGACTGGTTCTTCCGGCAGCGGAGCCGGACATTGGATCAGCTTCTCCTTCTCCGTCCACTCCTGAAGAAGCCATGATAATAAAGTCTTAGACCTCATCCTTGAAACAAGCAAGTAAGGGATGCAGTAAGAATAATATACCTCGTTGGCGAGGTGGTTGATGTCATGCCCATGGTCCGAATCTGTGGCCGGTGGAGTTTCATTGCCCTTAAAAAGCAACCTCCAGGCATCTTCGTGAGTGGTTTTGAAGAGCCTCTTCAGGGTATGGTGCTTCTTCGAATTGAACTCCCAGAAAGGGCGGCTTCGACTTTGGCATGGAAGAGTCCGACGAACTAGCATCACCTGGATTATATCGACGAGTTTGATATCTTTATCCACCATGCTTTGAATGTGCATCTGCAGCGCCGTCAGCTCATCTGACGAACACCAGTTCGGGCCCTTCTCGACCCAGGAGGTGAGTCGCATGGGAGCGCCAGAGTTGAATTTGGCTGTTGCGGCCCAGGTGGTGCCGCGGGGCTCTGTGATATAGAACCAATGTTTCTGCCATTCCTTTACAGTCTCCACGAAAGTGCCTTTCGGCCAGGAGACATTGGCTAGCTTGCTAACCATGGCGCCTCCGCACTTCGTGTGTTGGCAATCCACCACCTTCGGCTTCACATTGAAGACCTTGAGCCATAGCCCGAAATGGGGTTGGATGCGAAGGAAGGCCTCACACACGATGATGAACGCCGAGATGTTGAGGAGGGAGTTTGGGGATAGATCATGGAAGTCTATCCCGTAGTAGAACATCAGCCCGTGGACGAAGGGGTGGAGTGGAAATCCTAACCCGCGGAGGAAATGAGGGATGAATACTACCCTCTCGTTGGGCTTCGGCGTGGGGACGACTTGTCGCCGGGTTGGAAGGCGGTGGGCGATTCCCTTCGCCAGGTACCCAACCTCCCGAAGCTCGGCGATGCCCTCCTCCTGGACGGAGGAGGCCATCCACTTGGCTTGACCTCTGGATCCGGACATGGTTGAGTGCGTTCTCGAGACGGAGAAGATGAGAACTTGGGCACTGGAGCTCAAGAGTGGAAGGGCAGAGGAAGAGAGAAGGCATGGGTGAAGAAAAGGGATTCTTATCTCCTTATAAAGGCAGTAATTATTGAACGCCTCCCCACTCGCCTTAAATTTCGCCTGCTCCCAAGGGCTGTGTAAACGGCACGATTGGGTTACCACGCCCACATTGATGAGAATCCCGCAATAAGGGGACACGATCTCTACTTTGACAAGACGTGCCAATGGAAATCACATCTCAAAACACGGGATGACAGACAAAACGGTTCGATATAGTGACCTGGCAGACGTGATGTCATGTTGTAAAAAGTTGGCAGCAGATTGGATTCGTGAAATATTATATTCTCTCCATGGTTGTGTGTGGTGTGAGTTACAGGTCCGGACACATCGGTACGTCCGAAGACTGTTTTGGAGTTCGGAAGGAGGAACCTACCTTGCAATGCCGAAGATAGATCTACATGCCGGATACCTTGTCATTGAAGCCAAGTTCAGGGGCTACTGAGGGAGTCCTGGACTAAAGGGTCCTCGGGCGTCCGGCCTATTAGCCATGGGCCGGACTGATGGGCTGTGAAGATATGAAGACTGAAGGCTGTACCTGTGTCCGGATAGGACTCTCCTTAGCGTGGAAGGCAAGCTTGGTGACCAGATATGTAGATTCATTTCTTTGTAACCGACCTTGTGTAACCCTAGATCCTCTCGGTGCTTATATAAACCGGAGGACTTAGTCCGGAGGAGGAGAGATTCATTACCATATCCATACAAGCTAGACCTCTAGGGTTTAGCCATTACGATCTCGAGGTAGATCAACTCTTGTAATACTCATATTCATCAATATCAATCAAGCAGGACATAAAGTATTACCTCCATAGAGAGGGCCCGAACCTGGGTAAACATCGTGTCCCTTGTCTCCTGTTACCATCGACCTCAGACGCACAGTTCGGGACCCCCTACCCAAGATCTGCCGGTTTTGACACCGACAGCAGGTGCATCAACCATGACATGACGTTGGGTTTTAGCGCCAACGAGAAGTAGTTGGCGAGCACCTTGTCGTCACGAGCCCCTGCGGCTTGCATCGCGATGGTGTAGATGCTGAGGAACTCCGACGGGTGAGTCTTGCCGTTGTACTTTTCCCCAACATCATGCTTGAACGTGCGGTGGGAGGGCCACTAGAACTGCCGCAGCTCTCGGGTAAAGGCTGGACAACCCACCTTGTAAGGCAGGTCGCCAGAGCCCCCCCGGCGCTGGGTGGTCCATAGTAGGCCCCGCACGCTGATCTGACTGTTGGCGCGCTTCCAGCCGTCGCTCGATAGTGGTTCGAGCATCTTCATGGGCTCGCTCTAGAAGGACTCGACGTTGGTCGCAGCAGGTTCGTGGGTCGGACGACGCCGTGGAAACATTGTCACAGGCGTTGGCCCGATGAGCCGGCGGCTGCTGTTGCTGGCATGGGGGAGAAGAGTGCATCGTGGTCGCAGCACCCCTAGTCCCCCCACCTCTGGCGTGCACCGGCTCTACAGAGCGCCGACATGAGGGTCGTGCTAACTGCGGTTCATCTTTGTTAGCCAAGCTGATGAGGCTCTGGATGGTGGCTCTCCACTCGTCGAGCTTCTCCATGGCGGGAGGAAAGTCGAGGAGCAGTTGCACGCGCGCCAACGCTTCTGCTAGCGTGGGTGGCGGCGAAAGCTGCATGGACCGTGACAAGCTCTGACTTCTAACCACGCTAGAAGGAGCTCTATCATGGTCTCATGGTCACACGCCGCCTCCGTCAGTGTCCGGGCGCACACGCCGGCCTGGTGCGTCCTGAGAGTGACGCAAAGGGCTCTTCCCGTGGTGGCACCCGGGGGCGCCGGCGTCGCGGTGTTGTTCATTGTGCGCGGCCTGGGAAGGTCGCAGCACGGACGCTGGCTGGGGCATCCGGGAGGTTGCCGCGCCGCCCGAGGGCAGCACAGCCCCGCCCCCGGGCCTAGTGTCGGTGTCAAAACCGGTGGATCTCGGGTAGGGGGTCCCGAACTATGCGTCTAAGGTCGATGATAACAGGAGACAAGGGACACAATGTTTAGCCAGGTTCGGGCCCTCTCTATGGAGGTAATACCCTATGTCCTGCTTGATTGATATTGATGAATACGAGTATTACAATAGTTGATCTACCTCGAGATCGTAATGGCTAAACCCTAGAGGTCTAGCTTTTATGGCTATGATAATGAAAATCTCCCCCTCGAGACTAAGTCCTCCGGTTTATATAAGCACCGGGAGGGTCTAGGGTTACACAAGGTCGGTTACCAAGAAAGGAATCTACATATCCGGTCGCCAAGCTTGCCTTCCACGCCAAGGAGAGTCCCATCCGGACACGGGTGCAGTCTTCGGTCTTTGTATCTTCACATCTCAATAGTCCGTCCCATGGCTAACAGGCCGGATGTTCGTGGACCCCTTAGTCCAGGACTCCCTCAGTAGCCCCTGAACCTAGCTTCAATGACGAGGATTCCAGCGCGCATATTTGTCTTCGGCATTGCAAGGCGGGTTCCCTTCCTTCCGAACTCCAAGATAATCTCCAGATGCGATGATTGTATCCAGACCTATTACACACACCACACACAACCGTAGAGAGAATATAATATTTCACGAATCCAATCTGCTGACAACCTTTTTTTACAACATGACATCACGTCTGCCCGGTCACTATATTGAACCATTTTGTCTGCCATCCCATGTTTCGAGATGCGGTTTCCATTGGCACGTCTTGTCAAAGCAGAGATCGTGTCCCCTTATTGCGGGATTCTCATCAACACGGGCGTGGGTAACCCAACCGTGCCGTTCACACAGCCCTTGGGAACAAGCGAGTTTTAAGGCGAGTAGGGAGGCGTTTGATATTCGTGGCCTTTATAAGGGGATAAGGATTCGTCCTCACTCACCCCTGCCTTCTCCTTCCTCTGCCCATCCATTTAGAGCTCCAGCGCCCAAGCCCTAGCTTCCCCTGCCGGAGAAAACACTCCAACCATGTCCAGATCTGGAGCTGGTGGCAAGTGGATGGCTTCTTCTGTTAAGAAGAAATACATCAAGGAGCTTCGAGAGGCCGGATACCTGGCCAAGGAGATGGTTCACCGTCTCCCGGCCGAAGGACAGATCGTCCCTACCCCAGAGCCCCATGAGAGGGTTGTGTTTCTCACACATTTCGTCCGCGGGCTGGGATTCCCTTTCCACCTGTTTATCCGCGGAATAATGTTTTACTACAGGCTGGACTTCCATGATCTAGCCCCCAACTTTATCCTCAACATCTCGGCATTTATAGTCGTTTGCGAGGCCTTTCTCCATATCCCGCCTCACTTAGGCCTATGGCTGAAGACTTTCAATGTAAAGCCAAAGGTGGTGAGAGGCCAACAAGCAGAGTGCGGAGGCGCCATGGTGGGTAAGATGCCCAACGTTACATGGCCCGAAGGCTCCTTTGTGGAGACGGTGAAGGGGTGGCAGTCGGGGTGGTTCTACATCACCAAGCTGCGCGACACCAACTGGGCGGTGGCCCCCGAATTTCGATTCGGAGCTCCGCTGCGGCTTACCTCCTGGCAAGAGAAGGGTCTCGCCTGGGGCTCTTCAAGCGAGCTGACTGGGCTCCAGACGCACGTTCAGAACATGATAACCAAGAGGATCAAACTCGTCAACCTGATCCAGGTTATGCTCATTCGCCGGATCCTTCCGTGCCAACGCCGGACTTGCTAATTGTGGGAGTTCGATCCGGCCAAGTACCAGACGCTACTAGAGCTCTTCGGCACAACACACGAAGATATCTGGAAAGTGCTCTTCAAGGCCGGCGAGACACCACCGCCTATTACTGAAGATCATGGGCTCAGTTTAAAATGCCAATCCAATTCGGTAAGTTCTTTCGTGTATTAAAGGTATAGCCTTTATTGGCACATTTCGAGGAGTCTAAGCCTTCCTATCAATTTTTAGGCCTGGATCGACATAGCAGGGTGGATTAATTATCCAGCTCCACTACCCGAAGATGAGGAAACCCCACTCCTAACGAAGATGCTATTTTCGGCGCCTTATGATGTGCCAGAGAAGAAGGCTAAGAAGACGACCAAAGGGAGCAAGAGCGGCCTTCGCCGAAAGGGTGCTTCGGACATGTCATCCGAAGATGAGACTGACTCTTCGGCAGCCGAAGATGATGGCGAGGAGGAGGAAGAAGGTAGCTTCCCCCCGGAGGGGGGAAAGAAGAAAAGAGAGGCCTCCACGAATCTGGAGGCGACAACGCCCAAGAGGGGGAAGGGCTCCCTTGCGGATAACTCCGCATGGGATGTCGAAAGCAGTCTGGAGCGGATGCCCCGGACCAAGCCTCGGGCTGCCTCGGAAGTACCAAAACCCTATGCACCTCCCCATACCTGGCCTTTCCAGTTTATAATATTAATATGTTTAAACTATGCCATTACAGTCCGGCCCGCGACGGCTCCCTGCGATCCTCGACAGAGGGTTCGCTAGACTCAAAGGAGATGGCTAGCATGTCTCCGCCGCCCGCTCACTCTACCTCACCCAAGGGTGATGACGAGGTGGCATCCCAAAGGACCTTCCCAGACCAAGGGGAGATTCCAGAAATCGTTAAGGTGGCACCCCAGGATGACTCCTCAGCTGCCGGACACATGGGGGAAAAGCCCCCATGGGGACTGGCAGCGGGGGCCAAGTTCCCTTCGTCCCTCAGTCGGATACCATTCCGGAGACCTACACGACTCCGGAGTCCAGCGAACGGCCTTCCCCGAAAGGAGGAGGTGTGCCTGTTCCACCGATGACCTCTGTTCAACCAGAGGCACCGGATAATCTGCTGGAAGTGCTGCGAGGCGCCTCCATTGTGGATGAGCACCGTGTCCTGATGGGTATGATGATCGAAAAGGTTCAGTCCGCTAAAAGCGGACTGACCGAGGCCCGCGCTAGCCTTTTAAAAGGCTTTGAGGTAATAGTTGTAGAAAAAATATCACAATGTGGACAGTAGCCCCTGATGCTCTGTTCAGTGTCTGGAAAGGAAAAGCCGAACATGGGATCAAAATAATTTTCGCAGGAGTCTAACATAAGATGTCTATGTGAATAAGCAGGCATCGCTGCTAGCTGTTGCCGCTCATACTGCGGAGGTCTCTGGACTGAAGCAGAATCTGGAGCGGGCCGAGAAAGAACTCAGCCTCGTGAAGAAGTAGCTGGAGGACATCAAAGGTATGCAGTAACCTGCGTGTATATTTAGGAAGGATGAATGGTTCGTGTTGACTAAAGTGCCATGAACTTTATTAGGGGTCACGACCGAGGTGGCGTCCCTTAAGAAGGCATTAGCGAAGGCCGAGGACAAAGCGGCCAAGGAACGCGCCGCGCGCGAGAAGCACGAGGCCCGGGTCAGCGAGGTTCAGAAGAGCTCCAAGACGCCGTCAAGAAGTACAAGTCCTTGGAGCGTGATTCTAAGACGCAAGCGTCTGAACTTGCAAAGGCCCACCAGAGCGCACAAGAGGCTCGAGCCGAAGCCCAGAGCGCCCTTCAAGAAATCCAGGCGGCCCGGAAGATCGCGGCAGGTAAGGCTTTCATTATGCAAAGCAAGTCTGTGAAGGAAGCATTCCTTTTACTTACCCGAATTTGGAGCTCTCCAGGGGCGTTTACGGATTTGCCGCACAGCGTATCAGATGCTGCTGAGTTCTATCGAGCCGAGGAAGGGAGTTCTACAGAGAAGCTGTTCTGGTCTCAATATCTTGGACCCGAACATACGGTGTCCTTCAGCGGCCAGCTGAAACAGCTGGTCGAGCTGCACAAGGCGGCCGACCTAGCCATGAAGGAGCTGATAGTCCGACTATGGCCTGTCGCGCCGATACCTAGCAGGTACTTCAGACTTGTGAAGCGGCTTGTTGATGCCTGCCCCCGGCTTGAGGTTATAAAGCGGTCGGTCTTTATCGAAGGCGCACGGATGGACTTTGCCCGTGTCAAAACGCATTGGGCGAAGATGGATGCCAAGAAGCTAATGACCGAGGGGCCGCCTGAGGGCAAGGAGCACCGCCGACCCGAGTTGTATTTTGATGGTGTCCTGGAGGGATCCCGCATTGTGGCAGATCACTGTGCGAAAGGCACTATCTTTGAATGAATGTATTCAAGCTCCCTCTGCCTTGTATGATGAAACAAAGTGTTTATGCAATATAATGCTTGTTATGTTTTTAAATTTTTACTTCCTGTGCGGCCGTGTTGTATGAAATCTGAGGGTTAACCAGTCGTCGACTTCTGCCCCCACGTAGGTAGTATGGGGGTGTTCGGGATGGAATCTAAACAATCTTGATCCAATTAGATGGTCCTTGAAGGAGTTGTTTAGCGCAACGAACCAGGCAACCAGACTATGCGGCTGTAACGCCCTCACTTAGCCATAGGAGTGCGAAAATAAAAACATGGGTGCAACCCCTAGTATCCGAACTAGAGTGCTATAAGCGTCTGATCAGGAAGTACCAATCCTTCGTGTAATGCGGAAGAAATCTCCAACGATTTGCAACCTCCGAACAGCTGACTGGCTCTCGCCGCATCATGATAGTCAGTTTTTGGCTTTCTCTACTGAGGTGCTCCTTTGGATAAACCAAGGCACAATTGTAGTAGTTCTCCCTTTACTACCTTAGCAGATATAGCAGAATGTAAGGTAGCAAGAACAGGAGCCGGGAAACCCAACTATTGACCAAAGACATGATTCGGAGCCAATGCATATAATGCTAAATTCGGGGTGCCGAACTATACTTATAAAAAGTGTTCGGACTTTTGTTGCCATAGTGTGGGGTGCTATGAAGCCCCTGGAAAACATCAAGCATACCAAAGTGTACGAGTGCTACCTGATAGGGTTATCCGCAGGGGAGCTGAAAAAGAGAAAGAAAATAGAAAAGGTACAAAGGTAAAAAGCTGGAGTCCTACAGTTCCAACCGCAAACTATTCTCATTGTAATTTAATTAGTACGTCAAGGTGCATTGATATAGGTAGTGCGATAAGCAACAGGCTGTCTGACATGTCGAAACCAATGGAGAGCTGCATGTGAGTCCTGAAAAACAGGTAGAGTTATCGTTAATGGAATCACCTAAAAAGTCCCCCATATGTCTATGTTTCTCGCCGTCTTGGTGTTTTTATCCTTCAAGAGGACCGATGACCAGATCACCAGATGGTGCCTGTGGGATTGAGACCTGAAAAGGAAACAAGTAGAAGTGAAAGTATGTGTGTATCCGATGTCGGTTGAGCCGTACTATGGACCACAAGCTAGCTATGCCTCCATCGATGCCCATGGGATTTTGAGTGTGTAGTTATGTACGCGTGACATGAATGCCACCACTTGACTAGGACTAAGACGGAGGCTGGATTGCTAGTAGAGCTCCTGATGAGCCGAGATCTCCTGCTGCAGAGTAGTTCGACCCTCTAAACGGTGTCCATGCGCTCGGCAGCTAAATTAAGGTTCTGCTTGAGAAGGCCGCTCTGTACTTCTGCTGCTAAGGTAGCTGTGTGCTCTTCTGTACGGAGGGAGTGTTCTGTATTTCTGTTTACTGTTATGATGCCACGTGGGTTGGGCATCTTGAGCTTGATATAAGCATAGTGTGGTACTGCGTTGAATCGGGCGAACGTAGTTCGTCCGAGCAGTGCGTGATAGCTGCTGCGGAAGGGGACGATATCGAAGATTAACTCCTCGCTTCGGAAGTTGTCCGGAGATCCGAAGACAACCTCTAGTGTGATTGAGCCGATACAGCGGGCCTCTACACCTGGCATGACTCCTTTAAAGGTAGTCCTGGTGGGCTTGATCCGAGATGGGTTAATGCCCATTTTTCACGTTGTATCCTGATAGAGCAGATTGAGGCTGCTACCTCCATCCATAAGGACGTGAGTCAGGTGGAACCCATCAATTATTGGGTCTAGGACCAGTGTGGCTGAGCCACCGTGACGGATACTGGTCGTATGATCCCGACGATCAAAAGTGATTGGGCATGACGACCATGGATTAAATTTTGGGGCGACTGGCTCTATCGCGTAGACGTCCCTGAGTGCACGCTTGCGCTCCCTCTTGGGGATGTGGGTAGCGTATATCATGTTCACCGTTTTGACCTAAGGGGAAACTTCTTCTGTCCCCCTGTGTTCGGTTGCTAGGGCTCTTCGTCATCGTCCTCGCTTTGCGATCCCTTTTCCCTGTTCTCGGCGTTTAATTTGCCAGCCTGTTTAAAAACCCAGCAATCTCTATTTGTATGTTTGGGTGGCTTGTCTGGGGTGCCATGAATCTGGCACGGACGATCAAGTATGTGGTCCAAGATGGATGGGCCTGAATTGTTCTTTTGGAATGGTTCTTCCGCTGATCGGACTTAGAACCCCTGAATCCAGCATTGACTGCCATGTCCTCGGCGTTATCACTGTTGTTTCGACACTTGTGTCTGTTGCGTCGAGACTTGTCTTTGCTAGTTTTAGCTTCAGGGATGCCGGGGTCGCTTGCATTGTTTTTGCTACGGGCCAACCAACTGTCCTCGCCCGCACAAAAGCGGGTCATGAGTGTTGTGAGGGCTGCCATGGATTTTGGCTTTTCTTGGCCAAGGTGGCGAGCGAGCCATTCATCACGGATGCTGTGTTTGAAGGCTGCTAGGGCTTCGGCATCCGGACAATCAACGACTTGGTTCTTTTTAGTTAAGAACCTAGTCCAGAATTTCCTGGCGGTCTCTCCAGACTGTTGAACTATATGGCTTAAGTCATCAGCATCCGGAGGTCGTACATATGTACCTTGGAAGTTATCGAGGAAAGCCTCTTCCAAGTCCTCCCATCTGCCAATAGAATTTGCAGGCAGACTGTTGAGCCAGTGCCGAGCCGGCCCCTTGAGTTTTAAAGGGACGTATTTGATGGCGTGGAGGTCATCTCTGTGGGCCATATGAATGTGGGGAATGAAGTCTTCGATCCACATCGCGGGGTCCGTGGTTCCATCGTATGATTCTATATTCACGGGTTTGAACCCTTCTGGGAATTCATGATCCAGGACCTCATCAGTGAAGCAATGAGGGTGTGTAGCGCCTCTATATCGGGCTGTATCGCGACATAGCTCTGATGGAGTCCGTCTGCGGTTTTCAGACCGCGCATGACTAAGTTTGTCGCGTCCGAATAGGTGGCCATCGTCGCTTGTCGAGTCACGTCCTCGTGATCCATAGATTGATCTAGTATGTCCTGCTTTATTGTTCAGGTTTTGCCGGAGGTCATATGTATGACCATGGGCTAATTTACCTCTACTTGTGCGATGAGGTGGGGTTGGCTGGTGTTCGGTGTGAGTTGCCATTTTGTCCCGACCACGTGGTGGTCGGTCAGCCGCATTGTACGATGGAGGTATGTATTCCAACTGCTAGGACATCGGTCCATTTATCATTGAGCAGATCTTGGTCAGCTTGAAGCTGATGCTACTTCTTTTTCAGGTTCCTTGCAGTGGCGATTAGTTGGCGCTTGAAGCACTCCTGCTCAAGATGTTCATCAGGCACGATGAAGTCGTCGTTGCCGGGGCTCACCTCATCCTCGGAGAGCGAAAGATAACTTCTGTCCTCTGAGTCTTCGTGCGTGGCCTGCTTACTAGGGCTAGCCTGCCCATCTTCCCGTTCATCTTGTTCATTAGCTGTTTCAACGGGGTCTTCGTTGTCTTCGGCACCTTCCGGAGTGTTATCTTCTCCTGTGCCGGTGTTGCTGTGTTTATTGCGGCGTGACTTAGAGCGGCACCGCTGACGCCAACGCTTGGATTGTATTTTGGAAGGTTTATCCTTAGCTGGATCTTCCTTGTCATCGCCGCTGTTCTCCTTTGGTGCATCCACCATGTATACATCGTACGAGGAAGTGGCCATCCAGCGTCCGGTGAACGGCGGATTCTGGGCCTCTTCTTCTCCGGCATCGTCATCCATACCGTCGATGTCCTCGGAGTCGTAATCAAGTGTGTTGGTCAAATCCTCGACTGTGGCTATGAAGTGGGTGGCGGGTGGGAAGCAAAATTCTCCACCGTCTGCCCCTAGTTCGAAGCGGATATAGTTCGGCTGTGAGTCCTCTGCCAAGGACATGTTCTTTAACGAGTTTAGCACATCGCCCAAAGGCGAGTGCTGGAAGATATCTGCGACGCTGAACTTGAAGATCGATAAACGATCAAGTTCGGCGTCTGCGGGCTCGTGTGGTTCGGAACTTACGGCTGGAGACGAGTCTGGAGTTCCGGTGACAAAGACGTCGTGAGAGGTTAAGTCTATGTGCGGCTCCAACGCCGTGGAATCTATGGCCTCTGTGGTGGGGTTGATCCTCCCGTCCTCAGATGGCGCAGTCTGCTCTGGCTCTAAGGCCAGAGAGGTTACATGGGCGATCTCCTAGATGTGGTCTGATGACAGATTTAGGTCATGATCATTGGGGTGACCGGGGGTGGCAGCCGCGGTCTCGAATTCGGCGAAGATCAAGTCTCCATGGATGCCCGCAACGTAATTCAAGCTCCTAAATCTGACCCGATGGACAGAGGCGTAGCTATTGATCTGCTCTAGGTGGCCACATGAGTTGGCCCACAGTGCGAAGCCGCCGAACACGAAGATCTGTCCGGGGTGGAAAGTTTCTCCTTGGACAGCGTCACTATCAACGATTGAAGGGGCCATCAAACCTTTCATCGACGACATAGTGGAACTCTCAATGAAAGCACCAATGTTGGTGTCAAAACTGGCGGATCTCGGGTAGGGGGTCCCGAACTGTGTGTCTAAGGTCGATGGTAATAGGAGACAAGGGACGCGA
Source organism: Triticum urartu (assembly GCF_003073215.2). NCBI lineage: Eukaryota > Viridiplantae > Streptophyta > Magnoliopsida > Poales > Poaceae > Triticum > Triticum urartu. Next base: position 439,783,690 of record NC_053024.1, on the reverse strand, counting down.
TGTTTACCCAGGTTCAGGCCCTCTCTATGGAGGTAATACCCTACGTCCTGCTTGATTGATATTGATGAATACGAGTATTACAAGAGTTGATCTACCTCGAGATCGTAATGGCTAAATCCTAGAGGTCTAGCTTGTATGGCTATGATAATGAAAATCTCCCCGTCCAGACTAAGTCCTCCGGTTTATATAAGCATCGGGAGGGTCTAGGGTTACATAAGGTCGGTTACCAAGAAAGGAATCTACATATCCGGTCGCCAAGCTTGCCTTCCACACCAAGGAGAGTCCCATCCGGACACGGGTACAGTCTTCGGTCTTTGTATCTTCACAGCCCATTAGTCCGGCCCATGGCTAACAGGCCGGACGTCCGAGGACCCCTTAGTCCAGTACTCCCTCACCCAGTGGCGTGTGGCTCGTCGTCTTGGACCCGAACGATGCCGCTCGCATGGCTCCGATTGCCAGAGTGTCGTGAATGCTCGCGAGCCGCGCCTCCGGCGTCACTTGTGGCCACTCCGTCACCCACCCGTGCTGGTGCGGACGGGTCGGCCCCAGACGACCCGATCGCTGTGATCCCCTTCTTCTTGGGGGCCATGGTGATGATGAAGTTGATGCGCTAACTTCCAAACCGGATTTTCACAGCTTGCATGCCCCTACCTGGCGCGCCAAAGATGTCGGGTTTAACGACACCTATGGGATCACAGGGAATCCCTAATGCGGTTGACGGGGCGCGGGGCTGTGGAAAGAGAGGGTCTAGAAGAACAACGCGGGGGAATTTTATCCAGGTTCGGGCCGCAAACGATGCGTAATACCCTAATCCTACTTTGGTGTATATTTGGTGTTCTTGAGTTCTTGAACTAGCTGCGGTGAATGCCTAGCCCAAAAAGTCCGAATCCTTCCTCAGTACGCCTCGGGCCTCCTTTTATATGTCAAAGGGGCTGCCACAACGGCACACAGGAGGTGGAAAGTGTCTTCAGTGTACAAGTCTATCTCCAGGAACCGTAGGACAAATGCATTTAATGCACTGCCGACGTGTCCTCTTGCTTTATCGGGGACGGCAAGGATGCTCGTCCCGTCTGCCGCCACCTCACCTCGCTTCGACGCGCGTCCAAGCTGACAAGGCATGCAGCGCCACGTTGGCTGGCTGGCTGCTGCGCTAGTGCGGTGGCAGGGTCTTCACGAAGATCTGCATTCCACCACGCAGGTGCTTGCCTAGTTGTCCTAGGAGCTGCATGCTGCCACGTAGGTGCGCGCCTAGTTGGCAGGCAGGATGCAGCGTTGGAACAGCCATGAGGTAGTGAAACCTTCGTAGGCATGGGCCTGGCTGTGGCCCTGCAGATGTCCCCGGCAAGGGTCTTGCCGGGGTCTGATGACCCACAAGTATAGGGGATCCATCGTAGTCCTTTCGATAAGTAAGAGTGTCAAACCCAATGAGGAGCAGAAGGAAATGACAAGCGGTTTTCAGTAAGGTATTCTCTTCAAGCACTAAAATTATTGGTAACAGATAGTTTTGTGATAAGGTAATTTGCAACGGGTAATAAGTAATAAAAGTAAATAAGGTGCAGCAAGATGGCCCAATCCTTTTTGTAGCAAAGGACAAGCCTAGGCAAACTCTTATATAAAGGAAAGCGCTCCCGATGACACATGGGAATTATCGTCAAGCTAGTTTTCATCACGCTCATATGATTCGCGTTTGTTACTTTGATAATTTGATATGTGGGTGGAACGGTGCTTGGGTACTGCCCTTCCTTGGACAAGCATCCCACTTATGATTAACCACTCTTGCAAGCATCCACAACTACAAAAGAAGTATTAAGGTAAACCTAACCATAGCATGAGACACGTGGATCCAAATCAGCCCCTTACGAAGTAACGCATAAAGTAGGGTTTAAGCTTCTGTCAGTCTAGCAACCCATCATCTACTTATTACTTCCCAATGCCTTCCCCTAGGCCCAAACAATGGTGAAGTGTCATGTAGTCGACGTTCACATGACACCACTAGAGGAAAGACAACATACATCTCATCAGAATATCGAACGAATACCAAATTCACATGACTACTTATAGCAAGACTTCTCCCATGTCCTCAGGAACAAACGTAACTACTCACAAATCATATTCATGTTCATAATCAGAGGGGTATTAATATGCATAAAGGATCTAAACATATGATCTTCCACCAAATAAACAACTAGCATCAACTACAAGGAGTAATCAACACTACTAGCAACCCACAGGTACCAATCTGAGGTTTTGAGACAAAGATTGGATACAAGAGATGAACTAGGGTTTGGGATGAGATGGTGCTGGTGAAGATGTTGATGGAGATTGACCCCCTCTCGATGAGAGGATCGATGGTGTTGGCGATGGTGATGATTTCCTCCTCCCGGAGGGATGTTTCCCCGGTAGAACAGCTCTGCCGGAGCCCTAGATTGGTTCCGCCAAGGTTTCATCTCGTGGCAGCAGAGTTTCGTCCCGTGAGCTTGATTACGACTTTTTCCAAGGCGAAAGAATTCATATAGCCAAAGATGGGCACCGGAGGCCTGCCAGGGGGCCCATGAGGCAGGGGGCACGCCCAGGGGGGTAGGGCACGCCCCCACCCTCGTGGATGGTGGGTGGCCCCCCTCTGGTGCTTCCTTCGCCCAATATTTTATATATATTCTGAAACTGACTTCCATGGAGTTTCAGGAGTTTTGGAGTTGTGCAGAATATGTCTCTAATATTTTCTCCTTTTCCAGCCCAGAATTAAAGCTGTCGGCATTCTCCCTCTTCGTGTAAACCTTGTAAAATAAGAGAGAATAGGCATAAGTATTGTGACATAATGTGTAATAACAACCCATAATGCAATAAATATTGATATAAAAGCATGATGCAAAATGGACATATCAACTCCCCCAAGCTTAGACCTCGCTTGCCCTTAAGCGGAAGCCGATATCGAAAAATATGTCCACATGTTTAGAGATAGAGGTGTCAATAAAATAGAATACGGACATGAGGGCATCATTATCATTCTTATAACAGAAACATATATATATATATATTGTTATATGATTTCTTATGCTAAAGTAACAATTCATTCACAGTTTCAAGTATGAATCAGAAACTTCATTGAAAACTAACAAACTATAATCTCAGTCATTGAAGCAATTGCAATTTATCATAACATCGGTAAGAGTCAATATAAGAGCTTTTCAGCAAGTCCACATACTCAACTATCATTTAGTCTTTCACCATTCGTAACACTCATGCAATACTTATGGGTATGAAGTTTTAATTGGACACAGAGAAAGATAAGGGCTTATAGTTTTGCCTCCCAACCTTTTACCTCAAGGGTAATGTCAACAATAATAGTTCATGGAAACTCACATCCAATTAGCTATATATATCAGGATCTTTCCAACACATAGTGCTTGCCAGAGGATAAAATGTAAAAAAGGAAAGGTGAAGATCACCATAACTCTTGTATGAAGTATAAGACAAGAATAAAAGATAGGCCCTTCACAGAGGGAAGCAGAGGTTGGCATGTGTTTTTATGGTTGGATGCACGAAATCTTAATACAAAAGAACGTCACTTTATATTGCCACTTGTGATATGGACCTTTATTATGCAATTCATCGCTTTTATTTCTTCCACATCACAAGATCGTATAAAGCTTATGTTCTCCACACTAATAAATCATACATATTTAGGGAGCAATTTTTATTGCTTGCAACGATGACAACTTACTTGAAGGATCTTACTCAATCCATAGGTAGATATGGTGGACTCTCATGGCAAAACTGGGTTTAAGGATATTTGGAAGCACAAGTAGTATCTCTACTTGGTGCAAAGAATTTGGCTAGCATGAGGGGGAAAGGCAAGCTCCATATGTTGGATGATCCATGACAATATAATTTATTTCAGATGTAAGAAAACATAACCCATTACGTTGTCTTCCTTATCCAACATCAACTTTTTAGCATGTCATATTTTAATGAGTGCTCACAATCATAAAAGATGTCCAAGATAGTATATTTATATGTGAAAACCTCTCTTTCTTTATTACTTCCTATTAATTGCAACGATGACCAAAACTATGTTTGTCAACTCTCAACAACTTTTATTCATCATACTCTTCATATGTGAAGTCATTACTCTCCATGCCTGAGTGCCCCTGACCTCGCTATTTTGCACCATGCTTTATATCGTGATAGAACTTTTAGTTTGGGCACCATTGTTGCTCATCGGTTAAACACAAACTGCATGATCTTTGGAGGTATTTATGCCTCCCGCCTTGCTATACATTTTGAGATACCTATTAGGCATGATGAGGGGGAAGAGATGTTGCTACCCACTAAATATTTAGACTACCACTAGTACAATGACATGCTATACAAACGGTTTTTAACCCCTTTCCGCAACGGCATTTGGAACCGTCGCCAAGTGAGTGTGGGCGATAGGGGGGTCCTTCCCACACGACCCAGAAACCGTCGGGGATATGCTCTCCTGGCACACACGCTCGGCAGAATGAGGTCGTGTGCGACTGGCGAGCGCTCAAATACGGTTATACGTACAGTAATGCTAAAAAATACAATTATACAGGCGAAATTGTTTCCGGTCATAAGTACATCCCACATAGCTAGTCCCCGCTAAATGTTTTCGTTCGTATGAACATCCCACATTGTCGCTCCAAGGAAAACGTTTCCCTTCGCTGATACATCACACACAATTTTCCCCGTTAAATCGTTTGTGATAGCGTTGTCATTGCACACGATATTAACAATTATATTGTTTGCGTTATTGAATGCATCACACACGGTGCGTAGAAGAAAATGTGTGGCAAAGGTTGTCCATCACACACAGTTTTTATGTGGTAAACGTTTGCGCAAGGTGGCCTAACACAAACAGTTTTGAAGAGAATGTCGCGTGTGATTGTTCAATGTTCCAACACGGTTTATTCCTAGAAACTGTGTGTGTTGCCTGAGGTCATAGCCCACGGTGTTTTCTGAATAACCATTTGCAGTAGAAAAATCCAATTTGCAGGCTAATTGCCCTATTATTAATAATCCATTTATTAATCTAATTAATATTCATATTAAGCACATAATATATTTCATTTCGATATTAAGGAAGTAGGATTTCATAATTGAAATACATCAGAGTACAACATGATATATCTTCAGCACTCAGCTACCCCATTACACAACTGCACCAGCACCAAGTTTCACATGCAACATCTAGAACTTTTTGAAATTAGCATCATAGATGGTACATGGAAATATGCATCTCATCTGGAAAACTTTTGAAGCGGAAGGCGAATATTGAGCCTTCATTCATGTTGAAGGTCTTTGCAACTTTAGGCTAGTGCCTGTGGATGACTGACCGCCCATCCTTTGTCCTCTTCAGGAATAATTCAATATTGAACCGTGGGTGTTGTATGAAAACCTTTCTCGCCTCCAGACCATAGAGGTGGTTTGAGAGGTAATCATCAGTGAACTGCTTTGGAAAGGCCTGAAAGTAAGGATGTGCATAAATATCTTCTCTATGTTGGAAATGGGGCAAAGGAATAAAAAAGGCAAGGTATAATAGTTAGTACCATTTTGTAGTTAACTGATGTCTTATTCATTGTGCAGACAAAGATCTTGTTGTTTTTTGTCGCTAATTTCTTTATCCTAACAATCTTTCTGAGTTTCTTGACTTGGTTTATATTCATGGACAAGTCATTTCCCCACATGCGAAAAGGGTCAAACAGTGGGTCAAAACCTTTGACAGCAGGACCTACATGTGCAAGACCAAATTGGTAAAAACCTAAATATTAGAATGGTTCCTGCAATTTCACAATAATGTGCTATTAGACAACGGACCATGCACGTGCTAACCTCGATTATAAACATCAATGCTTCCCATTGTTTCCCAGCAACACATATAAGGTAGTTAGTCATCAGGTTAAGTAAGGGTTCGCATGGTATCAGTGAAAAATGTTGATGAAAATAAGCACATTGCAGATTCATCAGATTAATTCAAGCCACATGGAAAACTCATTTATCCAAACCAAGCATGATTAAGAACTAGGAAATATAGCACTTGTATATGTTTCTCATGTATTAAGTGCAGCCAAATTTGATTTATTCCTCACATGCACAACAATACAAAATTCTACCCACGACAATTGGACATCACATTGCAGAATTGAACCAAGCAGTTAACTAAACACCACAACAAATGAACCAAACATTAACTGAGCACCACATTGCACAATATAACATACTCCTAATAGAAGATTAGACAGTTAACCAAACTAAGCATGCTTAACTACTCGGAAATATAGCAATTGTATTGGTTTCTCATGTACTTAGTATAGCCAAATTCGATTTATTTCTCACACGGTATACAATAATAGAATGCACCCACAACAATTGAACATCGCATTTCAGAATTGAACCAAGCAGTTAACTAAACACCACAACAAATGAACCAAACGTCAATTAAGCACCACATTGCACAATATAACATACTCCTAATAGAAGATTAGACAGTTAACCAAACCAAGCATGCTTAACAACTTTGAAATATAGCAATTGTATTTGTTTCTCATGTATTTAGTACAACCAAATTTGATTTATTTCTCACATGGTATACAATAACAAAATGCACCCACAACAATTGAACATCGCATTCCAGAATTGAACCAAGCAGTTAACTAAACACCACAACAAATGAACCAAACGTTAACTGAGCACCACATTGCACTATAACATACTCCTAATAGAAGATTAGACAATTAACCAAACCAACCATGCTTAACAACTTGGAAATATAACAATTGTATTTGTTTCTCATGTATTTGGTACAACCAAATTTGATTTATTTCTCACATGGTATATAATAACATAATGCACCCACAACAATTTAACATCGCATTGCAGAACTGAACCAAGTAGTTAACTAAACACTACAACAAATGAATAAAACATTAACTGAGCACCACATTGCACAACATAACATACTCCTAATAGAAGATCAGACAGTTAACCGAACCAAGTATGCTTAACAACTTGGAAATATAGAAATTGTATTTGTTTCTCATGTATTTAGTATAGCCAAATTCGATTTATTTCTCACATGGTATATAATAACAGAATGCACCCACAACAATTGAACATCACATTGCAGAATTGAACCAAGCGGTTAACTAAACACCACAACAAATGAACCAAACATTAACTAAGCACCACATTGCACAATGTATAACATACTAGAAGATCAGACAATTGACCAAACCAAGCATGCTTGACAACTTGGAAATATAGCAATTGTATTTGTTTCTCATGTATTTTGTAAAGAAAAATTTGATTTATTTCTCACATGGAAGACCAATACAAAATTCCACCCTCAAGAATTGAACATCACATTTGCAGAATTAAACCAAACAGTTAACTGAACACGACAACTAATTAACTAACAGTTAATAAGTGAGCACCACATTGCACGACATATAAAACATATACACTAGAGCAACATATTGCATGGTAAAAGTAGATAGCATAATTCACTAGAATTTGTTAAGGAAAGGCAGTAGCTAGCAAATTGAACATGGGTCCTTATAGTGAGCTAATAAGACAAGCCACTCATCATTGTCAAAGATATTGATGACGATTGGCTGCTTGGACATGGAAGAGGGCGAGGCCTCCGCATCATGGGTGCCGTCGTCGTAGTGGTTAATTTTTCTTGAGCCGCTCCGGGCACCAACCTGATGGCTCTCGAGATGAGGTAAGCACGTGCACACTGAGAAAACACCTCGTAGTCTTCATCGAAGGCACCGAGGGTGGACTCGAGAAAACACCACGAACTATCGTTTAAAGCAGCCAACCGCATCGCGGCATCGGCGCGTGAGGCGTTGATGGTGGCCTCAATGACGAGGTGCTCCTCCAAGATCTGGGGGTCGGCACGAATGGCATCCATCATGACCTCATCCGCGCGTGCGGCCACGATTTGCTTCTCCGCTGCCAAATGCTCCTTGAGATCCTGGCTATACTGCATGCACCATAGCTTAGGGCGACACTTATTTGGTGGAGGGGTCGGTGATTTGGGTGGAAGGTGTCGTGCCGGCGGTCGGGGCATGTGGGATGTTGAAGGAGGAGGAGGATGGGGGTCGGGTGTGGATTACCTGCCTGGATAGGCGAGGCCGAGCAGTGTGAAGGAGGGTCACCGGGGAGGAGGCGGTGCTGCAAGCAAGGAGTGAAGGTTTCAACTTGGAAAGGAAGGCAAAAACAGGGGAAATGTGGCTTTTGGTAAGGGGGAGGGGCAGGGAGGTAGATATTTCCATGGAAGCCGAAAATTTGGAATCGCTTCAGCGAAAAAACTGACGCGCAAAGTGTCATCAGATGGTGCTCCAGGATATTTTGTAATGCATCTCACACAGTTGGTGATAATAAACTATGTGGGATCTACATGATTTTTCATCTTGATTTGAATTACATAATGGGGTCACAACAGCAATGGGCTGTGTTTGAATTGCTAGAACTTTTATCTGCAGTGAACATGCAACTATATGTGTGTCATAAAAGAATTGGAATTGTTCAGGGTTCATTTGGACATTTTATACATTAAATTGGGTTTCTAGCCATTTCAGGTGGACAATTCAAAATTAAACTACATGCACATGCTCCGGTGCAACAACATGGGTTGTAAAATCATATATGTGTCCATGGGTATATGCTTATGTCCCATGCAAGAAATGGGGATGAATTTTGGGGATTGTTTGGACATTTTTATACGTTAACTGAGTTTTCTAGGCATTTATGTGCATAATTCAAATTCGAACTACATGCACATGCTCAAGTGCATATAAATTGGTTGAAAAATCAAATCTGCGTCCTTGGGTGCATGCTTAGGTCCCATGCAAGGCTCCACCAATGCCATGGTGCAGAATGATCATCTGCCACTAGTCTTCAAGTTTGGTGAAGTCAACTCCGAGCCAGAGAAGATATAAAACAAGGATGAATTGGGCTTCTGAACATGGCCCAGAATGAGCTGGCCGCTGCCCCTGCTCCCGTCCCAACTCTCATCCCCGTGCCCGCGCCAGCGACCATCCCTGTAGCATTGACATGCTAGTCACCGAGCACTATCACAGAGCTATAAGCCGCGGGCGTCAGCGAGGTCTCCGCGGATCCACGCGAGCTTGTGTACATGCTAGCACCAGCGCCCGTGCCCGTGTGCGCCCTCCACCCATCGCGACGCTGGTGCCCGTGCATTTGGCTGCACCCGCTGCGCCTGTGCCCATGCCCGTGCCCGTGCGTGCGCCCCCCTCAGCGGCATGTGATGCCGCCGTCAACTGCTACCTCTCAGCAGCGCCAGTTGCCGTCCTCTTGACGACATGATGTTTGATTTACAAGTGAAGAACATTCTGTGCTGCCATGAAGACTTCAACAACGGCGTCACGGAGGACGACAACGACAATGACGGCGCGGCACGCCGCCGCCGGAAATAGTTTTTTTGGGGTTTAATATTGTATCTTGAATTCTCGATCATATGAATAAAAATTCACAGTGTGACTGAATGAAAGATATGGTTTGAAAGAACTTGCGTTTTTCTCACTTAATGTACAGACTTATCAAATGGTTTTCTTTTGAAAATAATGTCAATGGTTTTTAAATATAAAACACTCATCGCAAACGTTTTAGTTAGAACACCCGTATGCAAACCGACAACTTCCCCAAGAAGCCAAGGGAAAATATGCCGAGCAGGATTTGTGCAGCTCTTGATTGCAAACGTTTTAGATAGAACACATGTATGCAAAGTAAGAGATATGGTCTCCCCCCTTAAGTTAAGGGAAAATTTGAAGCGCAGGATTTGTGCATCCCCTCAATGCAAATGGTTGTTTTGGATGACCCGTGTGCAACCACGTAGAAACAATTGGGTAAGATTTGCATCCGTCATATTGGGTATGTTTCCATGTCTCAAACTAGAAATATTGACATTTGTTGATCTAGTAATATTGCTATTTGTCAACCTTGTAACACTGCGATTTGTCAAAATATGCAGCTAAAACTCACTAACACTATCTAATTTTTGCAACTAAAATCACTAGCACTGTTCATATGGACACCAATACAAAGTGGCATTGTGCCTTTTTTGTCAAATTTGAGACCAGTTTTGATGTAATTTTTATCTAATTATAGACGGGAGATGATTAATAATTGGGAACCAATATGCCAAACGGATTATTTATATGAACCGTGAGCGTTAGACCAATAATGGATACGTGCCATGCTTCGGTTAAGCAATAAAGCGGCAACATTAATCATCCAAATAGAAAAACAATATACGTGCCACCAATGCGACCCGTGTGCCGTGCGAGCATGCGTGAGTTGACGAGACGCATATGCAAATGTACCATTCATTACATACAACAAGTCATCAACACACAACGCCAACGAGGATAGATGTTGGATTATAGATTATTTCCAACAAAACATTCTAGTAAATACTAAAGTTTTTCTCACACAACAAATAACAAAGCGATGAAATGAACTTCAGATCAACCAATCCTCGACATTGGAAATGCTTGCTTTGAACCACAACTGATTCTCTAGGAAGGGCCAGCTATTGTCAATCTCAAGACCAACGCAGGACTGATCATCTAGGCTGAAGCGGCCTATATCAGGACGCATATTGTGATAGCCAGGGTAGGGAACCATAGCAATGTCCGAGGTATAGATATAGTTGCTTCTCATAATTGGTAGTAATGTTGTGTCAACAACAACTGGATCGCCTTTCAGCATCATTGGATAGTTTTGTCCAAGGAAGAGCGAGTTTTCTCCAAGACTATCAATACTTGTAGCGACCCGCCTCAGATGGTCAAGTCACTGTGCTTCAGTGTCATCCCTGGATCGGTAATGCTGACATACAGAGTACTTGGATGGTTTTATAACAAAGTAGCAATCACACACTTATTACATCGATAGTCTCAAAGAGAGAACTTATTACAATAAGTATGGCGTAAGGCCATCTAAGTAAGATAACCGCGGAAGGCTTGGAAGATAAAGTGAGTCCAACTCCAACGGCATAGCTAAGTGCACGGCAAACGACCTAGCGCACCTTACTCTTCATCTGAAAAGTCTGCAACATGATATGTTGTAGCCCGAAACGGGCCAGCACATGGAATATGCTGGCAATATAACACAGTAGAGCAAAGAACAAGTAAATGCTATCACTACATGCATATATGGCTGTTGGAGGCTCTATGGTTATAATGTTTTTGTGAAAAGCCAATTTTTCCCTAGAACAAAGGAATATGATTTATTTAACTATCATGGTGGTTGAAACATTGAGAAGGTTCCTCCAACTCAATCCCAATTAAAGTAATCATTATCAACCCAACAAATTAATTTAGAGTGATGAGATCAAATCAACAATTCAAGTACCAGATACTCAAGTTGTCCATAACCAGGGACACGGCAAACCATGATTAGTTTGTACACTTTGCAGAGGTCTGCGTACTTTTCCCCACAAGACTCGATCTCCTCCGTTGGATTTTCGCGCACTACATGGTATTTGAGAAACGGATGACCAAGACACAGTCTTTCGGAAGCATTAACTCTAACCCTGGGTAGACAGTACCAACCTACATCCCCTACATCTGCTAGCCTACCACTGGAAGAGGTCATGCAACCTACTCAACTATGCTAGAGCCCAGAATAGCTTGTGGCTGCACACGGAAGTTTCTAGGATGAATAATCTTATGATACCTTTGAGCCTGGGTGGCGAACTGTAGGATGATCACGCGGTTACTCCGGGATATCCTAGGACAACACTGGATTCTCCAGGTGCCCGCAACCAATCCACCCAGATGTGTAATTAAGGAGCCACCTTAAGTAAACCATTAATTAACAATCTCACATATGTCATGGATACTCTCAAACCCAAACCACGTCTACGAGCATAACATGGAAATAAGTAGCATAACGTAGAAGTAACTCCCAGGGTTTGATAAAAAAGGTAATAGGTTCTACCTCATCATCTAGTTCCCAAACCCACAAGTTAAGAGATCCTACTCATGCAATGTTTGAGGGTTGAAAGTAATGCATAAAAACTGGGTAAAAGGGATATGATCAAAGTGTTACTTGCCTTGCTAACGATCCGCAAAACCTAGAGACTCGTAGTAGCACACTTCACACTCTGGGAATTCTATCGCAAACAAACAATAGCATACATAAGCACTCAACTAAAAGCATGGATAAAACTCAAATAAGAAGATCTAACCAGAAAGTTCAACTGAAGAACTCCGGTTTGCAAAAAGAATCAAATCAAACGAAGCAACGAAACTCAAACTACGAAAGAAACAAGATCTATTTACTAATCTGGACTAAAGTAAAATTTTACAGTACAAAAATCTTATTCAAGTTGGTTAAACAAAAAGAGGGCTTCGAGACGAAGATCTAGGCGCTTGTTTCACCTGATTTGGATAAACGAGCGAAAAGATAAACTGAAACGAAGATCAGGGCAGAAATCGCGATCGAAAATAATCACGGAAAACCCTGGAAAAAACGAGACGAACAGGCTAACGAATGAGCGTTTGCTGTCTACGGCTAACCGACGAGTAGCGTTCGTTAAAACGAACGTACGGACGAACGTCCGCTATTTAGCTAAACTGAAAAAAACAGAACCGAAACTAAAAAAACTAAAACTGTTTTCCCGAGAAAACCGAGTTGGCGGCGGTGGATACCTCGGCAACGATAGGATCGGTGGCGGCGGGCGAATGCTCCAGCTGTGGGGAACGGCGGCGGTGAGGCGATGGGGTGGTGGCGTCGCGGCGGCGGCTTCGCGCGGCGGCGGCGGTAGGGAACGGCGGCGGCGGCACTAGGGTTGGCGGGGGCGGGGCGGCTGGGCTGGCGGGGCAAGGCCTCGGCCTTTAATGGGCCGGCCGGGGCGAGGTGTCCGGGACGGACACGGCCCGTTAGGTCGGTTTACTTTTTTTAAATAATCCTGACATGGAAAAACTAATAAAAGAAATACTAAATGGAGTCCAAAAATCCTGAAATAAATTTTCACGGTCCTCTAATAATATTGCGGACAAAGTGAACATTTATTTGGGCCTCTAATGCAATTTTTAAAAAACGTATATTTTTCCTAATTCAAATAAAATAGCAATAAAAGTCCAAATACTTATTTGATTTTAATATTTTTCCTCCAATATTTCTTTATTTGGAGAAGTCATTTTATCCCCTCTCTTTTATTTTTCATATTAGAAATATTTGAAGAGAAAAATGATTAAAACCAAATGATCCTCTTTTCAAAATTTGAAAAAAAAACTCAAATATGAAAATAACAAAATTCCCAACTCTCTCCGTGGGTCCTTCAGTTGCTTAGAATTCCTAGGATCAACCAAAATGCAATAAAATATGATATGCAATGATGACCTATGTATAACATTCCAAATTGAAAATTTGGGATGTTACAAACCTACCCCCCTTAAGAGGAATCTCGTCCTCGAGATTCGGGTTGGCTAGAAAATAAGTGTGGGTGGTCCTTGCGTAGGTCTTCCTCTCGTTCCCAGGTGGCTTCATCCTCGACATGGTGGCTCCACTGAACTTGGCAAAATTTGATAACCTTGCTGCGTGTAACTCGGCTGGTAAACTCGAGAATCTTGACTGGTTTCTCCTCATAGGTCAGATCACTATCCAACTGAATTACTTCCAGGGGCACTGTATCTCTCAGAGGAATATTGGCCATCTCTGCATGACACTTCTTCAACTGGGAAACATGAAACATGTCATGAACTCCTGACAGTCCTTCGGGTAACTCCAACTTGTAGGTAACTTCTCCCATACGTTCTAAAACTTGGTATGGTCCTACAAATCTTGGGGCTAGTTTTCCCTTAACTCCAAAACGTTTAGCTCCTCACAGGGGTGACACACGAAGATATGCTCTTTCTCCAATTTCGTAGACTACCTCCTCGCGTTTTGAGTCCGCATAACTTTTCTGCCTGGACTGAGCTACCTTCAGTCTGTCTCGAATCAGCTTAACCATCTCTTCTAACTCTTTGATCAAATCTGGTCCAAACAACTGGTGGTCTCCAACTTCATCCCACATCAACGGCATCCCGCACCTTCTTCCATACAATGCTTCGAAAGGTGCCATCTTCAAACTGGCCTGGTAGCTGTTGTTGTATGAGAACTCCGCGTAGGGAAAGTTATCATCCCAACTAGATCCATAATCTAGCGCACAAGCTCTCAACATGTCCTCCAGAATCTGATTGACTCTCTCGGTCTGTCCATCTATCTGAGGATGAAAAGTTGTACTGAATTCTAGCCTGGTACCCAAAGTCTGGTGCAGCTAGTGCCAAAACTTTGAAGTAAACTGTGTTCCTCTATCTGATACAATAGTCCTCAGAACTCCATGTAGACATACGATCCTGGTCATGTATATCTTGGCCAACTTCACACTGGTATAGGTGGTTTTCATTGGGATAAAGTGAGCCACTTTGGACAAGTGATCCACTACTACCCAGACAGAATCGTATCCCGATCGGGTCCTGGGTAATCCAATGATAAAATCCATGCCAAGCTTGTCCCATTTCCATTCGGGTATTGGCATAGGCTGCAGTAATCCTACTGGCTTCTGATGTTCCGCCTTCACTCTCTGACATACATCACATACTGCTACATACTCAGCAATATCTTTCTTCATTCCAGTCCACCAGAAACGCTCCTTCAAATCCAAATACATCTTGGTGTTTCCGGGGTGTATCGGGTATGGCGAGTCGTGAGCCTCCTGAAGTATCAAGTTCCCGATCTCCACATTATTAGGCACGTAAACACGGTCCTCAAACCACAAGGTGTCGTGTTCATCCTCACGAAAACCTTTGGCCTTTCCTTTTCTCATCTTCTCCTTTATCTCAGCCATTTCCTTATCATCCTTCTGAGCTTCTCGAATTTTCCCAATAATGTCGACTGAATTTCCAATGCTGCAAAAAAACCTCTAGGGACTATCTCCATACGTAGCTCCCTGAGATCTTCAGCTAACTCCGTTGGCAATCCTCCGCTTACGAGGGTATTAGCGTAACTCTTCCGGCTCAAAGCATCTCCTACGACATTGGCCTTGCCTGGATGATAGTGCAACTTCATATCATAATCCTTTATGAGCTCCAACCATCTCCTTTGCCTGAGATTCAGCTCCTTCTATGTGAAAATGTACTTCAAACTCTTATGATCCGTGTACACATCACAACGGTTTCCAATAAGAAAATGCCTCCAGGTTTTGAGTGCATGCACTACGGCTGCTAACTCCAAATCATGCGTGGTATAATTTAATTCATGCGGTTAAAGCTGTTGTGAGGCATACGAAACAACTCTTCCGTCTTGCATAAGTACACTTCCAAGTCCTAAGCGAGACGCGTCGCAGTACACTTGGAAATCCTTACGTATATCTGGCCGAATCAGCACTGGGGCTGTAGTCAAACGTTTCTTCAACTCCTGAAAACTTGCCTCACATTCATCCGTCCATTTAAACTTGGTGTCCTTCTTCAACAACTCTGTCATGGGCTTTGCAATCTTAGAGAAATTCTCAATGAATCTTCGATAATATCCTGTGAGTCCTAGAAAACTACGGATTTCTCCAACTGAGGTGGGTGCCAACCACTCAGTGACTGACTGAACCTTAGTAGGGTCTACCGCTATACCTTCTTCTGATATAACATGTCCAAGGAATCCAACTTCCTTCAACCAAAACTCACATTTGCTGAACTTGGCGTATAACTGATGTTCGCTGAGCTTCTCGAGAACTAAACACAAATGCTCCTTATGCTCCTCTTCATTCTTTGAGTATACCAAAATGTCATCAATGAACACCACAAAAAACTTATCCAAGAACTCCATGAACACCTTGTTCATCATACTCATGAAATAGGCAGGGGCGTTAGTCAATCCGAATGACATAACCGTGTACTCATACAGCCCGTAACTTGTGGTGAAAGCTGTCTTAGGTATATCATGTTCTCGAATCTTCAGCTGGTGGTACCCTGATCGTAAATCGATCACGGAAAATACTTTAGCTCCTTGCAGCTGGTCAAACAAATCATTGATCATCGGCAGCGGGTACTTGTTCTTGATTGTCACTTCATTCAATGCACGATAATCAACAACCATTCTTAGAGATTTATCCTTCTTCTCAACCAAGAGCACTGGGGCTCCCCAGGGTGACGAACTTCGTCGAATGTAACCTTTCTCCAATAACTCCTTAATCTGTTCCTTAATCTCCTCTAGATCATTTGCGGGCATCCGGTATGGTCTCTTTGATATCGGTCCGGTGCGTGGCAATAACTCTATCAAAAACTCAATGTCTCGATCCGGGGGCATGCCTGGTAGTTCCTCTGGAAATACATCCGGGTAATCCTTCACTATAGGCACTTCTTCCTGAAAAACTCCTGTGAGGGAATTTACGTGAGTACTCTTAGGAGTATGCCTGGATACATACTTAATCCTTTGTCCCTCCGGTGTGGTGAGTAGAATTGACCTACTGGCACAATCAATGTTTCCTCCATACTTCGATAGCCAATCAATTCCTAGTATCACATCCAATCCTTGTGACTCCAGAATTATAAGGTCTGGGGGAAAACATGGCTACCAATGGTTAAGGGTAACCGATCGCACCATCGGATGGCCATATACTCTCCACCGGGTGAGCTCACTAGAAAAGGTGTCCTAAGGGCTAGGGTGGGTAACTTAAACTTGTCCACAAATCCCCTTGAAATGTATGAATGCGATGCACCAGTATCAAAAAGAACAAGAGCGGTAAATGACTTAACCAAAAACTTACCGATGACTGCATCTGGCTGCTCTTCAACCTCCTCCATGTTCATGTGGTTCACTTGTCCTCTATTGAAAGGGTTGGGCTTCTTTCTAGAGCTTCCATTACCATTACCATTCTTTGCTTCAGAACATTTAGTGGCGTAATGTCCAGTCTTCCCGCACTTGAAACAAGTAATGTGACTTAGATCCTTCTTGGCGGGCGTTGCTGGGTTAGAGTGGTTCTGATTGCTGCCTGCTCCATTCCCGATTTCGTTCTTGGAGCCACCGTGGTTAGGCGAACTTCCTCTATTGTGAGTGTGGCCTCCATGGTTATGGGTAAATCCTCCGTGGTTCGGGGTGAAACGGGGTTTCTGCTGAGCTCCTGAATTGTATTTCCCTTGTCCATACTTCCTTTTGCGGCTCTCAATCTGCTGTTGCTTCCCTTCAATCATAAGAGCCTTGTCTACTAACTCCTGGTAGTTGTTGAATGTTGCCACCATCAACTGCATACTCATCTCATCATTCAGCCCTTCCATAAACTTCTCCTGTTTTGCGGCATCGGTGGCCACGTCATCTGGGGCATAAGGGGGCTAGCTTGCTAAACTCCTCCATGTACTGCCCTACAGTATGGTTGCCCTGGCGTAAGTTGCGAAACTCATGCTTCTTCATGCTCATAGCTCCAGTCGAGACATGAGCAGTGCAGAATGCTTGCTGAAACTGCTCCCAAGTAACATTGGCTATGGGGAAAGTGGTTGTGTAATTCTCCCACCATGCGGCTGCGGGTCCATCCAATTGGTGTGCGGCAAAACGCACCTTCTCAGCATCTGTGCAACCGGCAGTGGTTAACTCCCTTCCAATCCTACGTAGCCAGTCATCCACAACTATGGGCTCGGTGCTACTGGAAAACACAGGTGGTTGTAACCTCAAAAAACGGGCTAAGTTGTCAACTGGAGGTGGTTGCGGTGGGTTGTTGTTGTTGTTGCCCTGATTCTGAACTAGCAACTCCATCAGTGTATTTCGCTGCTGGATCAACTGAGTGAGCTCCGGTGGGAAGGCAAATCCGGGGTCACGTCTCGGAGGCATTTGATGGGTTTAGAGGGGAGAGATTAGAATAGAATGAGGTCTAATGAGAAAGCACTACCCATATGCACATGAGACAAACACAATCAATATCACTCCAAAACAAAATCAAGGGCATACAATCGATCTAACTATTGTTATAGTGCTCGGACTACTAATATATACATGGGGGAATACTACTAATAATATGGTGGTCTACTAGAAATTTTGATCGGTGGAAGACTCCATGATATCCGCTCTAGCTTCGTCTTCGGAATCATCAACACTATCGTCAGGGTCGGAGTCGGTGTCGTCGATGATGATGTAGTCTTCGGAACGAATCTCCTTGGGTTCGTCGTCTTCTCCTCCTGGCGCAGGGTCTCCCATGAATACTCCTAGTTTCCTTGTTAGGTCGTCATTCTTGTCCACTAGTATGATGATTTCCTCCTCGTATCCGTCACGTGTAGACTTGAGTTCCTCTTCTAGCTCCATGTTCCTGGTTGACGCCTTCTTGAAATCTATCATGCTTGCGCACATCTGATTCTCCTGTTGACGAATGTGCTAGTTTAGCTCCTGGACGAAAGCTGCAATGGACTTGTCCTTCCTGGTGCTGATCATCTCCCGGTTGCTCATCTCAATGCCCACATATCTGGTAGATAGTGTCCTTAGCTCCTTGTGATAAACTTCGCCGATGCGTCCCATGGCGATGTGGGATGCCATGCTCTTTCCTAGACTCCAGGTTGGTGCATCAAAGGAAAACTCTATGGGCTCCGTTATTGGCATGAATGTCCTTCCTGGAACTTGAACTCGAATCATTCAACGCTCCTCTTCTGGTAGTGTGGCGGTGTAGGTCCCGGTGAAGCTTGGTATCCCAATGTTCAGGTACCTAGTGACTTCCTTCAAGTGTCGTCCAAAAGGCGTGTCTTCATCCGGCTGTGTAAACTTATTCCTCGTGTCCGCCATCCTATAGTGTATAAAATGGAGAGGAGTCAGAAATGAGTAGAGAAGAGTGACCTATGGCTCATCTTAGTGGTCGTGTCCTATATTCAGCGTGTGCTCTGATACCATCTTGTAGTGACCCGACCTCAGACGGTCAAGTCTCTGTGCTTCAGTGTCATCCCTAGATCGGTAATGCTGACACACATGGTACTCGAATGGTTTTTTTAACAGAGTAGCAATCACACACTTATTACATCGATAGTCTCAAAGAGAGAACTTTTTACAATAAATATGGCTTAAGGCCATCTAAGTAAGATAACAGCGGAAGGCTTGGAAGATAAAGTGAGTCCATCAACTCCAACGGCATAGCTGAGTGCACGACAAACGACCTAGCACACCTTACTCTTTGTCTGAAAAGTCTGCAACATGATATGTTGCAGCCCGAAATGGGCTAGCACATGGAATATGCTAGCAATATAACACAATAGAGCAAAGAACAAGTAAATGCTATCACTACATGCATATATGGCTGGTGGAGGCTCTATGGTTATAATGTTTTTGCGAAAAGCCAATTTTTACCTACAACAAAGGAATATGATTTATTTAACTATCATGGTGGTTGAAACATTGAGAAGGTTCCTCCAACTCAATCCCAATTAAACTAATCATTATCAACCCAACAAATTAATTTAGAGTGATGAGATCAAATCAATAATTCAAGTACCAGATACTCAAGTTGTCCATAACCGGGGACAGGGCTAACCATGATTAGTTTGTACACTCTTCAGAGGTTTGCACACTTTTCCCCACAAGACTCGATCTCCTCCGTTGGATTTTCTCGCACTAAATGGTGTTTGAGAAATGGATGACCGAGACACAGTCTTTCGAAAGCATTAACTCTAACCCTGGGTAGACAGTACCAACCTACATTCCCTACATCTGCTAGCCTACCACTGGAAGAGGTCATGCAACCTACTCAAATATTCTAGAGCCCATAATAGCTTGTGGATGCACACGGAAGTTTCTAGCATGAATAATCTTATGATCCCTTTGAGCCTGGGTGGCGAACCGTAGGATGATCACACAGTACTCCGGGATATCCTAGGACAACACTGGATTCTCCAGGTGCCCGCAACCAATCCACCCAGATGTGTATTTAAGTAGCCATCTTAAGTAAACCATTAATTAACAATCTCACATCTCTCATGGATACTCTCAAACCCAAACCACGTCTACGAGCATAGCATGGCAATAAGTAGCATAACGTAGAAGTAACTCCCAGGGTTTGATAAAAAAAGGTAATAGGTTCTACCTCATCATCTACTTCCCAAACCCACAAGTTAAGAGATCCTACTCATGAAATGTTTGAGGGTTGAAACTAATGCATAAAAACTGGGTAAAAGGGGTATGGTCAAAGTGTTACTTGCCTTGCTGACGATTCGCAAAACCTAGAGACTCGTAGTAGCACGCTTCGCACTCCGGGAATTCTATCGCAAAAAAAACAATAGCATACATAAGCACTCAACTAAAAAGCACGGATAAAACTCAAATAAGAAGATCTAACCAGAAAGTTCAACTGAAGAACTCTGGTTTGCAAAAAGAATCAAATCAAACGGAGCAACAAAACTCAAACTACGAAAGAAACAAGATCCGTTTACTAATCTGTACTAAAGTCACATTTTACAGTACCAAAATCTTGTTCAAGTTGGTTAAATAGAAAGAGGGCTTCGAGACGAAGATCTAGGTGCTTGTTTCACCTAATTTGGATAAACGAGTGAAAAGATAAACTAAAACGAAGATCAGGGCAGAAATCGCGATCGAAAATAATCGCGGAAAAACCCTGGGAAAAATGAGACGATGCTAACGAACAAACGTTCGCTGTCTGCGGCTAACTGACGAACAGTGTTCATTAAAATGAACATACGGACGAACGTCCGCTATTTAGCTAAACCAAAAAAACAAACCAAAACTAAAAAAATTAAAACTATTTTCCCGAGAAAAGCGAGTTGGCGGCGGCGGCTACCTCGGCAACGGTGGGATCGGTGGCGGCGGGTGGCAGCTCCGGCTGCGGGGAACGGCGGCGGCGAGGCGACGGGGTGGCGGCATCGCGGCGGCGGCTTCGCGCGACGGTGGGGAACGGCGGCGGCGCCGCTAGGGTTTGCGGGGGCGGGGCGGCTGGGCTGGTGGGGCGAGGCCTCGGCCTTTAAAGGGCCGACTGGGGCGAGGTGTCCGGGACGGACACAGCCCGTTAGGTCGGTTTACTTTTTTTTAAAATAATCCTGACGCGGAAAAACTAATAAAAGAAGTACTAAACGGAATCCAAAAATCCTGAAATAAATTTTCACGGTCCTCTAATAATATTGCGGACAAAGTGAACATTTATTTGGGCCTCTAGTGCAACTTTGAGAAACACATATTTTTTCCTAATTCAAATGAAATAGCAATAAAAGTCCAAATAAAATACTCATTTGATTTTAATATTTTTTCCTCCAGTATTTCTTTATTTGGAGAAGTCATTTTATCCCCTCTGTTTTATTTTTCATATTAGAAATATTTGAAGAGAAAAATGATTAAAATGAAATGATCCTCTTTTCAAAATTTGAAAAAAAACTCAAATATGAAAATAACGAAATTCCCAATTCTCTCCGTGGGTCCTTGAGTTGCTTAGAATTTCTAGGACCAACCAAAATGCAATAAAATATGATATGCAATGATGACCTATGTATAACATTCCAAATTGAAAATTTGGGATGTTACAATACCGAACCAGGGAGAAGGTGTTTGCGCTAGCACACTAGTATCCGTCCGAATACCCTGCAACGGATGTTGGAATAGGTCTAGAGAGTGCGACCATGGGAGGCAATACCTGCTTCGTTAGTAACACCAGTAGTGCATGTATACATACAAGAAGAGGTGATCCATCAGAATAAGTTGCCAGGCGCCACTGAGTATATAGGTCATGCTCGTCCTCATGCTCGTGATCATCACCATCGTCATCTCCGCCTTGGTTATAATTTTTTTCAAGTATAGGTGGTGGAATGTTCACAAGACCTTGGAAACACGAGAAGGTTAATTAGTAAAGGGAAACTAGCTAAGCCGCATACATGTGGATGAAACAATTATAATTACGGTGGAAGACAAACGTACTGAAATAATAAGGATTCCATGGAAAAATAGTGCCACAAGTGGTGGGAGCGAACACAAGACCCTCGTATTGAATTACATAACAATACTCATCCGTGTACAAAAATTGATTTTGAGCAATATCCATCGAGGCATGGAAGTAAGGACGACAACAAGCTTGTCGAAGATAGCAACAACTTCATAGTTCTTGTAATCCCAAGAGCGGTTGGGAACTCGACAAATTTCTATCTTCCATAGACGACCATCACCATGATCCTATTTGAACGTAAGTAGATCATCTGTGTGCTCAACCTCAGGGCAGTTTGTGATTTTTGGAAGTGGAACCAGGTGACGAGTGTACACATACACAAGTTCCCACTCGCGGTTATACCCAATATAAACAACCCAATCTCCATTTGCGCCTGCCCAAACCTTACCCTCAAGCAATGGCATCTTAACATCACACGTATGATTATCAAGCGACATCAACTTGCACAAGGCGACGCTTCCATCATCCCCACGCCGGCGACCAGCGTCATGGCGAAGAAGATATGGGAGATCAAACCGCTCCTAAACCCTTGGGTTCTTTGCAATGATGTTATTTGTTGAGTCGAGAATGGACTTGAACGAACCTACCATGCTAGCCGAGGTGATGATGTTGCACCGATCAATGAGTTCCTCTACCATGTCATCTTTCAGATCGGGGCAAGAATAATGGGGTCATTTTCGTCCTGTTCACTCCATGGAGAAGACTATCGAACAATGGCAGAAGGAAGGGTGAAGGCAAATGGAGGGAGGAAGAGCGTGCGACAACAGTTCCAAATCTAGAGGGAAAGGCAAAGAGGCGGTGGACGGTTGCCACGGTACACGAAGAGGCTAGTGGGGAGCGAACATTTCCCACAGTGGTCACACACTAACAACAAGGCCGAGTGAACCGCATGCAGTATATCGCACACACCTTGATCTGGCTGACAATTTCTTTTGTGTTACCTAATCACAAACAATTCATCCGAGTGAATCGTATGATGTATATCGCACACACCTTCATATGGCTGCCCATTTCTTTTGTTCCTCCTCATCGCAAACTGTTAATTGAACAGAACCGTATGCCCTGCATCACACACGCAACTAAAATCCTAACCGTGTTTGATGCATCCGTCATCGCAAACATTTTGCACCTTTTGACGGCTTTTTTACACCATCATTTATGATTATTGCATCGCACACAATTTTGTCGAAGGGTCTCTGATCGTAGTGTCGCGTTGGCAACATGTTGCAGTAGTGTACGCTAGTATGGCAGCACATGATTTTATTAAGAAGGACGGCGATAAACAACTCCTCTACAACATAGTATTTAGTTAGGGTACTTGTGAGACTATTATTTTGCCTGCTTCTTCTTTGTTTGATATTCATTCAGGCAGGTACACTATTATGCCCGAGGACATCTACAGATTTTGGGATCTATCACAGCCACCAGTACCTGAGCCAGCACCAGTTCCTGATCCATATCAGGAGCCCAATTTTCAGTGGGAGCCACAGGAGCTTGCCAACCAGTCGAACCCTCAGGACCCTACGGAGTATCGAGGAGAGGGTTATTTTGATCCTGGCCCTAGACCAACTTAGGCAAAAAGCCTAAGCTTGGGGGAGTACGTATTTCTCACCGACATTACATTCATGTTCACACACTCATTTCAGTTGTCGGTGTTCATACTTTTTCATTGTATTATCCATGTTAGTTTATTTCTTTTTCTCGCTTTCTTCTTGCGGGTTTGAAAAACTTTGAGAAAATCCAAAAAATAGTTCTCGCTTCTTTTTAGTTTTCTTTCTAGTTTATTTAGTAGTAGTACTAAAGAAAAACCTGAAGAGATTTCTCGTTCTTCTTTTACTTGTTGTGAGCTTTCCCGTGTAAATAGTTTTTCTCGTTCTTGTTTTACTTTCTTCAGAAAAACAAAAACTCAAAAAAATATTTCAGTGTGTTTCTTTGAAATTCTTTTTTCCTTTCTTTGGGTCGTAAGGAGAAGACTACGATGAAAATGCTGAGTGGCTCTCATTTGCATTATTGTTGATCTAACAAAGATCCCATATTACCTTGTCTTCTCCTTTTGATTAAATGTTTGCAGATTCCAGCTTAGTCCAATGCACGTGCACTCTTATTACTATTCACGCCATTCGGTTGTGCAAGCGAAAGGCAATACTGACGATATATGATGAAATGATCAAGATAAGGAAAAGTTGGTATGAACTTGACCTATTTTGTTTTTGTAAATATGATTAGTTCATCGTTCTTGATTCATCCCATTATTAATGAAACATGTTTGCAATGAAAATTAGAGATTATAGTTACTGATGCCATGCTTAATTAGCTAGGCATTTATAATGGTTTACCTTGCATGCCAACATATTTTTAAAATGGTTGTGATGTAGTATGATAGGGTGGTATCCTCCTTTGAATGATTCGAGTGTCTTGACTTGGCACATGTTCACGCATGTAGTTGAAACAAAATCAACATAGCCTCCATGATATTTATGTTTGTGGTGATTTATATCCTACTCATGCTTGCACTCAATGTTGGTTAATCTCAATGCATGTTTATGACTGTTGTCGCTCTCTAGTTGGTCACTCCTCAATCTTTTGCTAGCCTTCACTTGTACTAAGCAGGAATACTGCTTGTGCATCCACTTCCATAAACACAAATGTTAGGGCATGTCTCTCTCTAAGTGGTTTTTGTGATTGATGACAATGCTTTTGCGGACTAATCGTGTGCATTGAGCATTTCAGATATTCATTCATTGGCACAAGACGATTCTTTCCCCTCGGAGCTCAAGGTGAAGACGGTGTAGTCTCTTTTGTTTCGGTTTTGGTGGACTTGAGTTGTAGGAGACACCGTACTATCAAGAGGGGGTCCGTATCGGAAAGTCTAGGGTGGAATCAACACATACACATATTTCTCGCACCCCCAGCTGCTTCTCTCTTCCTTGGAGTATACTATTATCGCGGAAGTGGCTCATGGGAGGAGCCAGCAATAGTACCACTTGGCCAGAGCGGCAGTACCGCTGATAGCCTCAAGCAGTAGTATCGCTGCTTCATAGCGGTAGTACCGCTCATAGGCATCAGCGGCAGTACAGCTCCAGTTCCGCGCTGGTACTGCCTCGATTCGAGACCGTTGCTTCTCGTGTCGGGTTGGGCAGCAGTAGCAGCGGAAGTAGGCGCGGTAGTACCACTTTTGAGCGATAGTACCGTCCTACCACCGCTACTAGTACTTCTCGGGGACTCTCTCTCTCCCGCCCCTTCTCTATGCGCAGCCCTAGCGGTACTACCGCTGGGCCAAGCTGCAGTACCGCTGCCTAGTGTGGTAGTACCGCTCCCATGAGCGGTAGTACCGCTCTCTGTGGGCTGAGTTGTGGGATAACAGTTGGATTTGATTCCCCACTATAAAAGGAGGTCTTCTTCCCCAAGAAGACCTACCTCTTTTCCTCCAAGCTCCATTGTTGCTCCAAAGCTCATTTTCACCCGATCTCTCTCCCTATCCAATCAAACTTGTTGATTTTCTAGGGATTGGTTGAGAAGGCCCAGATGTACACTTCCACCAAGATAAATTTGATTCCCCCCACTAATCCCTTGCGGATCATGTTACTCTTGGGTGTTTGAGCACCCTAGACGGTTGAGGTCACCTCAGAGCCACATTCCATTGTGGTGAAGCTCTGTGGTATTGTTGGGAACCTCCAATCAAGTTGTGGATATAGCACCAACCTTGTATGTAAAGGTTCGGTCGCTGCCTTCAAGAGCACCACTAGTGGAATCATGGCATCTCGCATTGTGTGAGGGCATGAGGAGAATACGGTGGCCCTAGTGGCTTCTTGGGGAGCATTGTGCCTCCACACCGCTCCAATGAAGACGTACTTCCCACAAAGGGAAGGAACTTCGGTAACACATCCTCGTCTCCACCGACTCCACTAGTGGTTATCTCTTCCCTTTACATTGTCCAAGCTTTATTGTGTTGTTACCTTTGCTTGCACTTGTTGTAGTTGTTGTTTGCATCATATAGGTTGCTCAGCTAGTTGCACATCTAAACAACCTATTTGTTGCTAAACCTATTTTGTTAAGAAAAGCAAAAAATTGGTTGTTTCCTATTCACCCCCTCTAGTCAACCATATCGATCCTTTCAATTGGTATCAGAGCCTCGTCTCCTTATTAAGGGTTTCACCACCCGAAGAGTATGGTTGACACCAGGGAGGAAGTGCCCGAGGCCATGGAGTTGACTTCGATCACTCGCAACAACTTAAATGAAGCTATGGCTTCACTTAAGACGTCTATGACGACCGAAGTCAAGTCCATGCTTAAAGAATTACTTGAGGGGATGAAATCCACTCCCGATCCCTTGTTTGTGGTTAATCGCATGGCATCAAAGTCGAAGGCTAATTTTGCAAATGAAGCGGCTAAAGGTACTCATGTTCCTTCCCCTCATGACAAGAATGGGACGAGAACCTTTGCCTCGGTTCCCCCTCCCCCGGTCTATGGAGGACCGGTCCCTACACCTCGCATTAATAATTATGGTCCTCCTCCCAAGCTTGTTAAGGGTGACTTTGCTAATTGGGTCTTTCACATTAAGTCTCATTTGAATCATTGCTCAACTAACCTTTGGAGAATCATTGAGCAAGGCTTCTACCCGCATGATCCAAAAAACTTCACCCAAAGAGAAGAAGTGGACAATTAATACAATCACTCCACTTTGTTCATCCTTCAAGATGCGGTCCTTGCCAAATATCTATCAGACTTGCGACCTTTCACTCGTGCAAAGGATTGTTGGGAGCATTATTTATATGTACAAGGGGAGCTCAAGCATCGAAGGGTCCAATTTTCAAGTGGTTCTTGATGAGTGATATATCTCCAACGTATCTATAATTTATGAAGTATTCATGCCATGTTTAAAACAATTTTATATGGTTTTGGTATAATTTGCATGGAACTGACCCAGACCGACGTTGTTTTTAGCAGAACTATCGTGATGTTGTTTTTTGTGCAGAAATGAAAGTTCTCCAAATGAGCTGAAATTTTTTGACGATATTATTTGGGAACAAAAGAGACCCCCGAAGCTTCATGGAACGATCAGAAGGTGAAGGAGTAGGGCCCAGTGGGTTGTGCTCACCTCGAGGCCCATCTTCGCATGAAACCGACGCCAAAAAATCCTATAAATAGAGAAACCATCAGAAATAACCCTAGATTGGAAGTTCTGCTGTCGCAAGCCTCTACAACCACGAAGAACCAAACGGGAGCCCGTTTCGGCACCCTGCCGGAGGGGGAGATAATCACCAGAGGCCATCTTCATCATCCCTATGGTCTCCATGATGAGGAGGGAGTAGTCCACCCTCGGGGCTGAGGGTTTATGAATAAAAGAGAGTCCACAATTAGCTACCTATTTACTTAACTACTCGCTTGATCTTCACTTATATCTTTTTGGAGTAGCTTGTCATTTTCTCTCATGCTTCACTTATATTATTTTGAGAGACGATTTTTTTGCTCATATTCTTCACTTAAATTCGTTTGAGCTTGTCAAAAGCAATTGCAATATATGAAACTAGTCCCAAAGTGATAGATATTCAAGAGGGATATAATAAAAACTTTCATGAAGATCATTGGACAAAATAAATTTGATTCTTTGCAATTGTTTTGCGATATGGAGATAATAATATGTGAGCCATGTTGGTGACTAATTATGCTTTAGTAAGAATATTGGTGTTAAGGTTTGTGATTCCCTATGCAAGCAAGAAAGCCAATAGTTATGAAATGAAATTACATCCTACTTGTGGTGCATTATTCGGTGTTAGTTATGCTTAATGCTCGCTTATGTGTTTTTTCATTTCTTGGTTGGTTGCTTCTCAATCTATTTGCTAGCCTCCACTTGTACTAAGTAGAAATACTACTTGTGCACCCAAAATCCTTAAACCCAATTTTGCCATATGAGTCCACCATACGTACCTATATGTGGTATTTTTATGCCGTTATAAGCAAATTTGTATGCGCCATCTCTAATTTTCAAAATAAATTTCCTTTTTGTGTGCTCGTACTACTCATGAAGTGGCAAGGGGTGGCCAATATTTTCCATGCTAGATGTGTTATTCTCAAGATGAGTGTTTATTCACTTGTCATTGCATGAGAGTGCGGCGGTAATAGGGATGCCCAGTCCCGAAATGAAAAAAGAAATTTACTTTATGTTGTCAAATAATCTTGGAAAGTGTTGGTATATATGGAGGGCACCCGTAGATACGGCTAGCCATGGATTGTGAAAGAATGGTGGAAAAAGGAATACAATTTATTTTATGTTTGGGAACTACCTATGATATATCTAGCATGGGAAGTGTTGGGAATTACTCAGTCGTTTTCGTTGACGGGAAAAGTATGCCTCTCAAATTTTCTATCTCTCAATTTAAGCTTTGAGCTCTGGCACCTCTACAAATCCTTACTTCCCTCTGTGAAGGGCCTATCAATTTACTTTATGCAATTTTTTATTTTTATTTGAGTCTCCATCTTCTCTTATAAAGAACCAACTAAGGGGCACTATGTTTGTACTTGAGCATTGGATGTAGCTAATATGCGAGTGTGTTTTGCAAATGGATCAATGATTGAGCATGATGGGCTAGGCATAACTTTATTTAGTGTTGATATTTTGAAAGACATGGTTGCTTGTTGATATGCTTGAGTATTGAAGTCTTCATGTCAAATATAGACTATTGCTTTGAACCATCTAAAAGTCCAAATGTCCATGCTGCTAAAGAGAAGAATATATGATGAATATGATAGGTAGCATTCCACAACAAAAATTCTGATTTCAATTGCTACTTTTTCATGATGAGTTTTATAAGAAAGAGTTGCTGTTATCATGCTAGGAAAAGTGAATGAAATTATCATTGATCAAACTTATGCAACATGCTAGCAATCACACTTCATAAATTATTTCTTTTATCATTTACCTACTCAAAGACGAGTATGAATTAAGCTTGGGGTATGTTGATACGTCTCCAACGTATCCATAATTTATGAAGTATTCATGTCATGTTTACAACAATTTTATATGGTTTTGGTATGATTTGCATGGAACTAACCGGACTGACGCTGTTTTTAGCAAAACTATTGTGGTGTTGTTTTTTGTGCAGAAATGAAAGTTCTCCAAATGAGCTGAAACGTTTTGACAAATTTTTTTGGAACAAAAGAGACCCCCTAAGCTTCATGGAAGGACCAGAAGGTGAAGGAGTAGGGCACAAGACACCGGGGCATGCTAGGGGGCCCAGGCACGCCCCGGTGGGTTGTGCTCACCTCGAGGCCCATCTTCGCATGAAACCGACGCCAAAAATCCAATAACTAGAGAAACCATCAGAAATAACCCTAGATCGGAAGTTCCGCTACCGCAAGCCTCTGTAGCCACAAAAAATCAATTGGGAGCCAGTTCCGGCACCCTGCCGGAGGAGGAGATCATCACCGGAGGTCATCTTCATCATCCCTATGGTCTCCATGATGAGGAGGGAGTAGTCCACCCTCGGGGCTGAGGGTTTGTACCAGTAGCTATGTGTTTAATCTCTCTCTCTCTCTCTCTCTCTCTCGTGTTCTTGATGGCACGATCTTGATGTATTGGGGGCTTTGTTAATATAGTTGGATCATATGGTGTTTCCCCCTCTCTATCTTGTTGTGATGAATTGAGTTTTCCCTTTGAGATTTCGTTTTATCAGATTGAATACTTTTATGGATTTGAGGGAACTTGATATATGTCTTGCATATGAATACCTGTGGTGACAATGGGGTATTATTTTGATTCACTTGATATATGTTTTGGCACTCAACTCATGGATTCCCGAGGTAACATTGGGGTAATCTATGCATAGGGGTTGATGCACGTTCTCGTCTTTGTTTCTCCGGTAGAAATCTTGGGGCACTCTTTGAGGTTCTTTGTGTTGGATCGAGTATTATAAATCTAAATTTGCTTTGGTGTTATTTTAGTACAAACTCTTGATAGATCGATCAGAAATAATAGCTACAAACAATTTCTTCTTATGTTCTCCGCTAGATAAGAACTTTGGAGTGATTCTTTGTTGCACGTTGATAACCCACAAGTATAGGGGATTGCAACAGTTTTCGAGGGTAGAGTATTCAACCCAAATTTATAGATTCGACACAAGGGGAGCCAAAGAATATTTGAAGGTATTAGCAGCAATAGTAACGGTAACAGCGATAGCAGTAATTTTGTAGCAAGTGTAACAGTAATGATAATAGTAGTAATCTTAGCAAGATCAATATAAGATAAATTCGTAGGCATTGTATCGGTGACTTGTTGGATGATATTCATCATGAGACAGTTATAACCTAGGGCAATATGACACTAACTCCAGTTCGTCAATGTAATGTAGGCATGTATTCCGTAAGTAGTCATACGTGCTTATGGAAAGAACTTGCATGGCATCTTTTGTCCTAGCCTCCCGTGGTAGCGGGGTCCATATTGGAAACTAAGGGATATTAAGGCCTCCTTTTAATAGAGAACCGGAACAAAGCATTAACACATAGTGAATACATGAACTCCTCAAACTACGGTCATCACCGGGAGAAGTCCCGATTTCTGTCACTCCGGGGTTGCTAGACCATAACACGTAGTAGGTGACTATAACTTGCAAGATCGGGTCTAGAACATGGATATAATGGTGGTAACATAAACGGTTCAGATCTGAAATCATGGCACCTGAGCCCAAAGTGACAAGCATTAAGCATGGCAAAGTCATAGCAACATCAATCTTAGAACATAGTGGATACTAGGGATCACGCCCTAACACAATTAACTCGATTACATGATGAATCTCATCCAAATCCTCACCGACCAGCGAGCCTACGAAGGAATTGCTCACTCTTGGTGGGGAACATCAGGGAGTTGGTGATGGAGAAGGGTTGGTGATGACGAAGAATGAAGATCCCCCTCTCTGGAGCCCCCAATGGACTCCAGATCTGGCCTCCCGATGAAGAACATGAGGTGACGACGGCTCCGTCTCATGGATCGTGATAATTCTTCCCCCCTGATTTTTTTTCTGGAAAAATAGGATTTTATAGCATCGGTTTCAGGGTCTACGGGGCCACCAGGTGGGGACAACCCACGTGGGCGCGCCAGGAGAGGGGGCGCGCCCTGGTGGGTTGTGCCCACCCAAGTGCCTCTCTCCGGTAGGTCTTGGCTCCAGAAATTCATATATATTATATAAAAAGTCCTCGCAAAGTTTCGTTCCATTCCGAGAACTTCTATTTCTACACAAAAACAACACCATGGTAGTTCTGGTAAAAATAGCGTCAGTTCGGGGTTAGTTTCATTCAAATCATGCAAATTAGAGTCCAAAACAAGAGGAAAAGCGTTAGGAGAAGTAGATACATTGGAGATGTATCACACGTTGAGGGATGGTTATGTGATCCAATTATATTAGCATTGTTGAGAGATTGCACTAGGAAAATTGCTGACCCTAGGCCTCATTTTCAAGCATTGCAATACTGTTTGTGCTCCGTTTTATCAATTGCTACCTTGATGTTTTTATTGTTCTTATTACAAAAATCAATATCTACTATCCATATTACACTTGCATCACCATCTCTTCACTGAACTACTACACCTATACAAATTACCATTGTATTTGGTGTGTTAGGGACACAAGAGACTTTCTATTATTTGATTGCATGATTGTTTAAGAGAGACCATGTTCATCCTATGCCTCCCACAGGTTGATAAACCTTAGGTCATCCACTTGAGGGAAAATTGCTAGTGTCCTACAAAACTCTGCGTTTGGAGGCCCAACACGAGTCTACAAGAATAAAGTTGCGTAGTAGACATAAATGAGGCCGATGAATTTGTGATGTTTGAAGATGAGGATTCACAAGATCTCTACCGGAGGGTGACAACTCTTGCGGTTGCTCTCCAAGACCATGGAAGCACAACTACGGATGACACTTGGATCAAGCACAACTTCCTCAAGTCCATCATGCCATTCAACAAGGCCATGTATTCTGTGATTTGTCAAAGGCCGGACTTTCACACCTTATCCTTAAGCGAAGTATTGGATGAGTTTATTGCCATGAACATCATGAACAAGACCGCCGACAATGCTCTTGCTCGGGTCCGGTGAAAGAAAAGCACTCCCACCCTTGCTTTGAAGGCCAAGGCCATTCTGGAAGAAGAAGAAGAGGAAGAAGAAGAGTAGTGTGGCCCCTAGGACACCAAATATGCTTACCATGAGCACATGGCTCTTGCATCAAGGCAATTTTGGAGCAACAAGAGGCACTCAAGGCCCAACTTCACTAAGAACAACTCAAGTGGGTCGAAGAACAAGCAACGAGTAAGGACTTGCTACAATTGTGGCAATGTGAGTCACTTTGTGGTGGATTTCCCTTATGAGAAGAGGGAAGATAATGGTGGCAAACTCATTCGCAAATACAAAGACAAGTCTTTCCCTAGAAAGAACAACTTTACCAAGAAATCACCTTCAAATGGCTTGGTGGCACATGAAGAGTACCCCTCCGGTGATGATGAGGAAGATACAAGTGGAGAAGGACTGGCAACGACAACATTGGCATTGCTACATCTTCCCCTTCCAAGGTGTCTCTCTTCGGCGCCCCAACGAAAACACCATTACCAAGTGTCTCATGACAAAAGGTATCAACAAGGTAACTCCTAACATCAAAATCACCATCATTACTACTCCTTCATTGTTAGATTGTGTTGATGATCATGAGGTGGAGAAAGTTGATGAGAATGAGTTCACCAAGTTTGTGAGCAAAATCAAGGCTGAGTCCAAGAAGCACTTTCTTGCTCTCTTGGAACAACTTGGTGAGGCTAATGATATCATTGAGTCGCATGAGGATACTATCTCAAAGTTGGAGGGGCATAGTCGTGACTATGCCGATGAGATTGCAGATCTTTCCATTGCTCTAGAGGAAGAGCGAGATCTTCATTTGACTCTTGAGGAATCATACAATGTTTATCAAGCTAAATTACAAAAAGATCTTGATCATGCTATTTGTTCTTAATCATGTGCTTAAATCCAAGAAATTTGCACTTGGGTTTGTCCATGATAGACTCAAGGAAGAATTTGACACACTTGACAAGGCTCACAAAGTCTTTAAGGGTGCTCATGCTTCTCTCAAAGAGTCTCATGATCAACTCCAAGTGAAACTAACCAAGGAGATTTCCACTTGCCCTCCTTTCATTCTAATTGATAATGCCCATGCTACTAACCCTTGTTGTGAGCATGCGCATTTGTGGAGGAAAATGCTAAGTTGAAAGAGCAACTTGAGAAGGGCTTTGTGACTTGCATACAAGGAGAGAAGAACCTCGATGACCTTTTGAGTAATCAAAAGGAAGTTGTAGGAAAGGAAGGACTTGGGTTTGTACCCAAGTCAAAGAAGAAGAAGAAGAACAAGACCAAGGAATCTCTTCCGCTCAAGGACACCTTTGTCAAGGCGGGTGAGGGTTCTTATGAGACGAAGAAGAACAAGGAAGTGGGTGGTAATGCCAAGAAGGGAAAAACTTCCCCTAGCAATAGAGCCGGCGACTTTAACCCCTCTTATGTTTTGTGTCGGGCTAGTGATGGGCATGTTTATGCTAAATTTGTTGGTTCTTCTTATGAGTACATTGAATGGTCTATTAGGGTTCCCAAGACCCTTGTTGCTAACATCAAAGGACCCATTAAAAAATGTGTACCCAAATCCAACCATTGATCTCTTGTAGGAGTTTTCTTCCGGTGGGGTGTCATGGTTGCTCGATAGTGGAGCAACAAATCATATGACCGGGAGCAAGGACTTGGTGGTGGATGTGCATCCAATTCTATCTATGCCCACCCATGTCCAATTTGGTCATGCCTCAACTTCTAAGGTACTGGGACTTGGCAAGGTGGTCATCTCTCAAGATTTATCTATTGAGAAGGTCATGCTTGTTGAGTCCCTTGCATACAATTTACTTTCCATTCATCAACTTGCACTTATGGGCTTTGCAACATTCTTTGATCTTGATACCGTGGTCCTTTTGTGGAGCAAGACTCTTAAAGTAGCCTTTGTTGGGCATGTCGAGAATGGTCTCTATGTGGCGAACTTTTCAGAGCGACCCACTAAGACCGCGACTTCCCTAATGGCTAAAGTTGATGTGGGTTGGCTTTGGCATCGCCGACTAGCCCATGTCAATATGAGATCTTTGCAAAGTATCCTCAAAGGGGACCACATCCGTGGACTAACAAATGTGAGTTTTGCCAAAGATCATGCTTGCAGTGCTTGTATTAAAGGAAAGCTTCATGAAATGGCTCATCGACCCTCGACTATCATCTACTCGAAGAGGCCCTTGGAGCTCCTTCACATGGATCTCTTTGGACCTCCATCCTTTGATAGTCTTGGTGGAAGAAAGTATTACTTGGTGATTGTGGATGACTACTCAAGATATACATGGGTATATTTCTTCAAGAGGAAGAGTGAGACTCAACAAACCGTCATAAACTTTGCAAATGAAGCTCAATGTCAACATGAAGCAAAGATCTTGATGATTAGAAGTGACAACGACACCGAGTTCAAGAACTACACCTTGGATGAGTTTCTTAGTGACGAGGGGATCAAGCACCAATATGCCGCACCCTATACCCCTCAACAAAATGGTGTGGCAGAGAGGAAGAACCGGACGTTGATTGATGCGGCAAGGACCATAATGGTGGAATTCAAATCTCCATACAACTTTTGGGATGAAGACATCAACACCGCATGTCATGCATCCAATAGGCTCTATCTCTGCAAAGGTTTGAACAAGACTCCATATGACATACTTACCGGCAACAATCCCAACCTCAAGTACTTCCAGGTGTTTGGTTGTAAGTGTTTCAATCTCAAGAAAGGTGTTCATTCGTCTAAATTCGAACCTAGAGCTCGAGAGGGCATATTTGTTGGTTATGCTACAAACTCTCATGCTTACAGTGTCCTCAACAAGTCCATCGGACTCATTGAGGAGACGTGTAACATGGAGTTTGATGAAAATAACGGCTCCCAAGTGGAGCAAAGTGGTCTTTATGATGTAGGTGATTAAATTCCTCCCCGAGCCATAAGAAGAATGGGGATCGGTCAAATACTCCCCATTGAGGAACCCCTTGTGGCCGAAGGAGAAGGACAATGCTCTACTCAAGTGGAGCCATCACCTACACTAGGCCCACACACTTCGGAAGAACAAAGTGAAGGCCCTCAACCCAATGAGCGTGATCAAGGGCAAGATCAACCCCATGAAGATGGTGATGCACCAAATGATGCCCAAGATAAAGTTCATGCCTCCGAGCACGCTCAAGATCAAGAGCAAGCTCAAGATGGTGCTCAAGATCAAGAGCAAACTCAAGACGGTGATCAAGATGTGCCAGATGATCCTCAAATGCCCATTGAGGAAGTATTGGAGCACCGTGCCACTAAGGTGGTGTGATAGCCTGGCTTATTAGGGATGATAGACTACTCATATCAATAAGGAATTACTTCTTTTCCCGGAGCCCATTCAGATAGAACTCCAAAGTTAAGTGTGCTCAGCTTGGAGTAGTTTCGGGATGGGAGACCGACCGGGAAGTTGCTCCCGGGTGCGCACGAGTGAGGACAAAGTGCGTAGAAAAGACTAGTATTGATCTGTGGGGCCAGTCTAGATCCCGCCAGAAGTAACGACCACCGACGGGTGTGTCCAGGGCGTTACAAGTTGGTATCAGAGCTGACCCTCGCGGTTACACGAATGTTTGCAGACAGGTGTGCGGTCATGTTGTTCATGACATTTGTGACCCGTCGTGGCACACGGAATGGCACATGTACTGGACTGGATGCACAGACATATGTGCCAAGAGGGAACGTTCCTGTGGCCCGACGAGGACGTCGGTTCCTCCAAGTGAGGGTGTATGTGATATCCTGGCTTATTAGGGATGATAGACTACTCATATCAATAAGGAATTCCTTCTTTTCCGGGAGCCCATTCGAACAGAACTCCAAAGTTAAGCGTGCTCAGCTTGGAGTAGTTTCAGGATGGCTGACCGACTGGGAAATTGCTCTCGGGTGCGCACGAGTGAGGACAAAGTGCGTAGAAAAGACTAGTATTGATCTATCGGGCTAGTCTAGATCTCGCCAGGAGAAACGACCACTGGCGGGTGTGTCTGGGGCATTACAGGTGGCTTCCAAGCTCGAGCGTCAACAACATGTCATGGACAATGTGCTTGGAAGCTTGAGAAAAGGGGTAACTACTCGTAAACAATTGTCAAATTTTTGTGAGCATCACGCATTTGTTTCATGTGTTGAACCCCAAAAGGTACATGAGGCGCTTGATGATGAGGATTGGCTTGAAGCCATTCATGATTAACTCAACAACTTCGAGCGCAATCAAGTTTGGGAGTTGGTGCCAAGGCCAACGGAGGAACATAATGTCATCGGGACCAAATGGATCTTCAGGAACAAGCAAGATGCGAATGGTGTGGTTGTTCAAAACAAGGCGAGATTGGTGGCACAAGGCTACTCCCAAGTCGAGGGCATCGACTACAATGAAACCTTTGCCCTCGTTGCATGTCTTGAATCTATTCGCATGTTGCTTATGCATCTCATCATGACTTTAAATTGCAACAAATGGTTGTGAAAAATGAATTTCTTAATGGTCCTTTGAATGAGTTGGTGTATGTCAAACAACCTCTGAGATTTGAGGATCCCAAGCTCCCCACTCATGTATACATACTCAAAAAGGCGCTCTATGGCCTTAAGCAAGCCCCACGTGCATGGTATGATCGAGCACCTTACCGAGTTGTTGCAAGACCGTGGGTTTGAAATTGGGAAAATCGATCCCACTCTTTTTACTAAGAGGGTCAAAGGGGATTTGTTCATATGCCAACTATATGTTAATGATATTATTTTTGGTTCTCCTAACAAATCTTTCAGTGATGAGTTTGCCGCACTAATGACCGAGAAGTTTAATATGTATATGATGGGAGAGTTGAAGTTCTTTCTTGGTTTTGAAGTCAAGCAAAGAAGAGAAGGAACATTCATCAACCAAGCCAAGTATACCCAAGACATGCTCAAGAGATTCAAGCTAGATGATGTCAAGCCGGTCAAGTTTCCAATCCCACCAAATGCAAGCTTGATAGTGATCCCAATGGTAAAGCGGCGGATCGAAAGGTATACCGTTCCATGATTGTATCCTTGCTTTACCTTTCTGCATCTAGACCGGATATCATGTCAAGTGTGGGAATTTGTGCATAGTTTCAAGCCGCGCCTAAGGAAAGTCACTATGTGGCAGTCAAGCAAATCTTTCGATATTTGGCTCATACCCCAAACTTTGGCTTATGGTACCCCAAAGGAACAAGCTTTGATCTCATGGGTTACTCAGATTCAGATTGGGCAGGAGATTGTGTGGATAGGAAGTCAACTTACGGTAGGTGCCAATTCATTGGTCGCTTTTTGGTGAGTTGGTCTTCAAAGAATCAAAATTGTGTGCCTCTCTCATCCACCGAGGCCGAGTATGTAGCCACCGCAAGTTGTTGTGCACAATTGCTATGGATGAGGCAAACTTTAAAGGATTACGGTGTCACTTGTGACAAAGTTCCTCTTCTATGTGACAATGAAAGTGCTATCAAGATTTCTCTCAATTCGGTGCAACATAGCAAGACGAAGCATATTGAGATTCATCATCATTTCATTAGGGATCACATCAAGCGGGGAGATATTGATATCATCTACATCAACACTCAAGAGCAACTAGCGGATATCTTCACCAGGCCTCTAGATGAAGCAAGATTTCGTGAGTTAAGGCATGAGCTAAATATCATTGATTTGAGCAATGTGGCTTGAATCTAGGCACACCCCACCGCACTCATCATTATATCTTATTCTAGATGTAGGCATGGACATAGTGGGAGTGTTGTTCTCTCAATGAACACTCCCTCCCCCCATTATGCATAAATCGATCACGTATTTCACATTAGCCATTTTTATGGTACTTTTGCTTCAAAGATGAGTTTAGGTCATGGTCCCAAGGTTAAAATCTTCACGGTGCCATACCTCTTGACTCAAACATAGGTGGACTCGCCCACCGCCCTCTCTTTGAGAATTGTGTGGTTTTCCATTTTCTCTAGTTGATTGGGTTTGTGTTTTATTGTGTTTGCCTCTAGTCTCTCCGTGGGTGCATCTATGGTTTTTGGTTGTGTTTCGCTCTTTGAGTTGCTCCCTTGACTTGTCTCGATGTTTCTTTCTGTTGGAGCTAGGCCTTTTTCTTTCCTGTCTCGTTGAGTTTGTGATGGGCGGTACTACCATTGTGGACGGGTGGTACTACCGCTGAGTAGCATCAAGTGGTACTACCGCCCGCCAGAGCGGTACTACTGCTGCGGGGTGGGACTGGGGGTTATCACTCAGGCAGGGGGAGGTTTACACTCCCATACCCATTCGACTCTCCCCGTTTGTTCCTCTCACGCTCCAGAGACGAACTCGCCATGGGAGGCCGCCTTCTCCAGGTCGTCCTTCGCATTTCCAACCATTGGAATCGATCCCCACCCCTTCCTCTTGCCATGGTTGCTGGTATGGCCCTCGTTCTTCTCCTCGTTGCTTCTAGTTTTGAGATCTAGGCTTTTGGGGCAATAGTCGTAGCATTTATCGATTTTTGGCCAAATCGAAGCTTGAGTAGGATGTTGAAGGCTGCTAGACTACCTGGATTGATGTTTGGTAGGAGTACTTTTGAATTTGGCACCCTCGGTAGTACCAGATCTTGCAGGGGCTGTGGCCTGACCGCTGTCCTCCGCCTCGGGCAGCACTACTGCTCCCCTGGAGCGATACTACTGCTTCGGGCGGTACTACCGTTGTGTTTGCCTTGGGTAGTACTACCGCTCCACTGGAGTGGTACTACCGCTTCGGGCGGTACTACCGCCTGCCAGGAACGGTACTACAACTCGGGGTGCCGGCCTCCATTTTTCTCATACCAAATGTTGATTCGTGTTGCTTTTCTGCTGGCTTATGCTCGTTCTTCTTTTGGCCTTCTTTGCTGGTGTGTGTGGTTCTAGGTGATGGCACTTCAGAGCACCCCGTCTGTCATATCAACCCCGGGCGCCCTAGGGGGTCAAAGCTCTATCGCACTTGTGAGGCAGTTGCTGCATCTTCAAGTGTTCCTCCAACTCAGCCCAAGCCACTCACCAAGCAAGTTGCAAACAAGCCCAAGCTGAAGGCCCAGTCTGTGACTAAGATGACTGCCAATGAGTTCTGTGTGAACCGTCGCCGCAACCCGTATACTCAAGATCAAGATCTCGCTCTCATCCACCGCCCCTTCTGGAACCGGTTTCAATGCTCTATCTACTTCGATGTGCTCAAAGCAAATAAGAATCTCTATGTAGATGTCCTCTCCATCGACACTTCTCATTTGGAGAAGGATCGTGCCTATTTTGTTGAGGCACTTGATATGTGTGCTCAGTTGAACATCCTCAAGCTCATGGCGTTCAACAAGGACTTTGATGCAGATATGGTGGCTCGGTTTTATGCCACGATTCATCTTGGCACAGATGAGGAGAGGACCTTGACCTCGATGACCAATGGCAAGCTTATCTCAGTCAAATGGAAGACGTTCATGGAACTATTAGGTGTTGAAGATCAGGGGCTTGAAAACCCGGTTGACTTTCATCCTCACAAGAATGCCACTTCTACTCACAAGCAGGCTCTCTGGCCCTACATCACATTGAAGGTTAACTCCGAGATGGGGAAGAACACTTATAAGCTGTTTCCTTTTCTGGACATTCTTCATCGCATCTTCAGGAACACTCTCTCCCCTCGCATTGGGACCTTGGATATGGTGCATTCGTACCTCGTGGACATGTTACTGTTTTGACAGCATGAGAAGGACAACAACACATGCGATTTCATGGATATTTCTCATGTCATGTGGTCAGAGCTCCTCTCTGCCATCAATGAGCGCAAGTGACCTATTTATGCCCCCTACCTGATGTTACTCATTGAGAAGGCATGCATGGGAGCACACTTACCCTGGTGTCTTGTTGGAGACCTGTGACTTGGTCTCTCACGAGGTTAAGCGTCTGAGACAGAAGGAGCATTGGGGCACTCCTATTCCGGAGACTGAGATGCCATCCGGTGCTGATGAGGTTGAGGCTGATGATGATGAGGACTATGAGCCCTCTGGAGTAGAGCCTTCGTGGGCTAAGAAGCTCAAGCGCAAGATGAAGAAGCTTTTCTGCATGGAGTCTCACGGGCAGTATATGGCACATGTGCCTGAGAAGAAGTCACACAGCTGTCAAAAGGCTCTTATGCGCCACCTGGGTGCAGAGGTTGCTAGTGGGTCAGAGGGAAAGATCACTGACGAGGAGGAGTGGATTTCTCAGCACTGTCCTTGGATGGATTCAGTGACTGAGCAGCCAAGTGCTGATGACGGAGGTGTGGGCGACCACGCGGGATGTGATGATGGAGATCGTTGGCTTTGCTATCTCCTGTGATCGTTGTGGCACTCTTTGCCCTTTTGGTTTCTCGATGCCAAACGGGGAGAGAGTTTAGGGATTTGTTGATTTGCGAGTGTGTCTTATTTTCCTTGTCTTTCTCTCTCGCAAGCTCTTTTATTGGTCATTTTCTTTGGTTGGTTTATGCTTATGAGACCTGGTTACCTTGTCATATGGTGTAAGACATATGCTACCCTATCTTATTATTATCTTATGCGTGTCTAGTACTTTGGTAGTATGTGAGTTGCATGCTTAACTTATGATTCTATTTTGCTGACTTACTACACCCTTGCATCCTAGCTTATATCTCCCTTATTATAGATGCAAGTGTTGCCAGGCTATAAAATATAGGGGGAGTGTTGATCCTAATGTGTGTACTTTGCATTCCAAAGCCACTCTTAATTAAGTTCACACCTCTATGGAGAGCTCGTCTATATTTTGTAGTCTTTGGGGTTTGCTTATTCTCTTGTCATATCTTTATGCAAATCCCGTGTTGTCATCAATCCACCAAAAGGGGGAGATTGTTAGGGCATGTCTCTCTAAGTGGTTTTGGTGATTGATGACAATGCTTTTGCGTAATAATCATGTGCATTGAGCATTTCAGATATTCATTCATTGGCACGAGATGATTCTTTCCCCTCGGAGCTCAAGGTGAAGACGGTCTAGTCTCTTTCATTTCGGTTTTGGTGGACTTGAGTTGTAGGAGACACCGTAGTATTAAGAGGGGGTCCGTATCGGAAAGGCTAGGGCGGAATCA
Source organism: Triticum urartu (assembly GCF_003073215.2). Lineage (NCBI taxonomy): Eukaryota > Viridiplantae > Streptophyta > Magnoliopsida > Poales > Poaceae > Triticum > Triticum urartu. The sequence continues at coordinate 439,742,574 of NC_053024.1, read as the reverse complement.
ACACATACACATATTTCTTGCACCCCGACACCTTCTCTCTTCCTTACAGTATACCGTTATTGTGGAAGTGCCACATGGGAGGAGCCAGCGGTAGTACCACTGGGCCCGAGCGGCACTACCGCTGATAGCCTCAAGCGGTAGTACCGCTGCTTTATGATACGTCCATTTTGCATCATTTTTCTTACTGTTATTTATGATGTTTTTATCCATAATAAAGCTTACTGGAGTAATTCTAATGCCTTTTCTCTCATAATATGCAAGGTATACACCAAGAGGGAGAATTCCGGCATCTGGAAATCTGGACTTGAAAAAGCTAAGTCAGGCTACCTATTCTGCACAACTTCATGAGGATAGTTTATGGAATATATGAGGAATATTGGATCCAATAAGTATCAGAGGGGGCCCACCAGGTGGGCACAATCCACCTGGGCGCGCCAGGGAGCCAAGGCACGCCCTGGTGGGTTGTGCTCTCCTCGGCCCACCTCCGGTGCCCATCTTCTGGTATATAAGTCATTTTGACCTAGAAAAAAAAGAGGACTTTTGGGACGGAGCGCCACCGCCTCGAGAAGGAACATGGGCAGGAGCACTTTTGCCCTCCGGCGGAGCGATTCCGCCTGGGGAACTTCCCTCCCGGAGGGGGAAATCATGGTCATCATCATCACCAACAACTCTCCCATCTTGGGGAGGGTAATCTCCATCAACATCTTCAACAGCACCATCTCATCTCAAACCCTAGTTCATCTCTTGTGTTCAATCTTGTTACCAGAACTATAGATTGGTGCTTGTGGGGGACTAGTAGTGTTGATTACATCTTATAGTTGATTACTATATGGTTTATTTGGTGGAAGATTATATGTTCAGATCCAATATGCTATTTAATACCCCTCTGATCGTGAGTATGCTTATCATTTGTGAGTAGTTACTTTTGTTCTTGAGGTCACGGGAGAAATCATGTTGCAAGTAATCATGTGAACTTGATATGTGTTTGATATTTTGATAGTATGTATGTTGTGATTCCCTTAGTGGTGTCATGTGAACTTCGACTACATGACACTTCACCATATTTGGGCCTAAGGGAATGCATTGTGGAGTAGCAATTAGATGATGGGTTGCGAGAGTGACAGAAGCTTAAACCCAAGTTTATGCACTATTCCGTAAGGGACTAATTGGATCCAAAAGTTTAATGCTATGGTTAGAATTTTTTCTTAATACTTTTCTTGTTGTTGCGGATGCTTGCGAGGGGGTTAATCATAAGTATGAAGTTTGTTCAAGTAAGAACAACACCTACGCACCGGTCCACCCACATATCAAATTATCAAAGTAGCAAACACAAATTGAACCAACATGATGAAAGTGACTAGATGAAATTCCCGTGTACCCTCAAGAACGCTTTGCTTATCATAATAGACCATTTTGGCTAGTCTTTGCCTCAAAACGATTGGGCTACCTCGCTGCACTTTTTTACTACTATCGTTACTTGCTCGTTACAAATTATCTTGCTATCAAACTACTCCGCTACTTACAATTTCAGCACCTGCAGACATTAGCTTGCTGAAAACTACTTATCATTTCCTTCTGCTCCTCGTTGGGTTCGACACTCTTACTTATCTAAAAGAGCTACAATTGATCCCCTATACTTTTGGGTCATCAAGGCTATTTTATGGCGCCGTTGTCGGGGAGTGAAGCGCCTTTGGTAAGTGGAATTTGGTAAGGAAACATTTATATAGTGTGTTGAAATTTATTCACTTGTTACTATGGAAAACAATCCTTTGAGGGGTTTGTTCGTGGTATCTTCACCTCGTCCGGAACCACAATTAGCTACCCCTCAACCTACTGCAAAAATATTTAATATGAAATTCCTTCGGGTATGAGGGAACGACTGCTAGCTAATCCTTATGCAGGAGATGAAACCGAACATCCTGATATGCACTTGATATATGTGGAACAAATTTGTGGATTGTTTAAGCTTGCATGTTTACCTGGAAATGAAGTGATGAAAAAGGTTTTCCCTTTATCTTTGAAGGGAAAAGCATTGGCATGGTATAGGTTATGCGATGATATTGGATCATGGAATCTGAATCATTTGAAAATTGGAGTTCCACCAAAAAATTTATCCTATGCATCTAGTTCATCATGATTGGAATTATATATATATTTTTTGGCCTCATGAAGGTGAAAGTATTACTCTAGTTTGGGGAGGCTTAAGTCAATGTTATATTCATGCCCCAATCATGAGCTCTCAAGAGAAATTATTATTTAGAATTTTTATGCTCGGCTTTCTCGTAATGATTAAACCATGCTTGATACTTCTTGTGCTGGTTCTTTTATGAAGAAGACTATTGAATTCCGGTGGGATCTTTTGGAAAGAATTAAATGCAACTCTGAAGATTGGGAACTCGACGAAGGTAAAGAGTCAGGTATTAAACTTAAGTATGATTGTGTTAAATCTTTTATGGATACCGATGCTTTTCAAAAGTTTAGCACTAAATATGGACTTGACTCTGAGATAGTAGCCTCCTTTTGTGAATCATTTGCCACTCATGTTGAACTCCCTAAAGAGAAGTGGTTTAAATATCACCCACCTATTAAAGAAGAAACCAAAGATACGGT